>NC_089496.1:114109893-114187055 GCF_036850765.1 Saccopteryx bilineata | reverse complement strand
GTTGTTTATTTGAGTTTTGCAAGCTTCTTAAGGAATGCCTGTCTTGCTATGAACTTCCCTCTCAGAACTGCTTTTGCTGTGTCCCATAAATTTTGAATTATTGTTTGCTCATTATCATTTGTTTCTATGAACTTTTTTTATTTATTCTTTGATTTCATTGTTATTCAATTCATTATTTAATAACATGCTATTTAGTTTTCATGTGTTTGAGTATTTTTCAGTTTTTCTGTTGTGATTAATTTCTAGTTTCATGCCATTGTGATCAGAGAAAATGCTTGATATAATTTCAATCTTTTTAAATTTGTTGAGACTGCTTTTGTTTCTTTTTTTTTTTGTATTTTCTAAAGCTGGAAATGGGGAGAGACAGTCAGACAGACTCCCGCATGCGCGCGACCAGAATCCACCCGGCACACCCACCAGGGGCTATGCTCTGCCCACCAGGGGGCATTGCTCTGCCGTGACCAGAGCCACTCTAGCGCCTGGGGCAGAGGCCAAGGAGCCATCCCCAGTGCCCAGGCCATCTTTGCTCCAATGGAGCCTTGGCTTCGGGAGGGGAAGAGAAAGACAGAGAGGAAGGGGGGGTGGAGAAGCAAATAGGCACCTCTCCTATGTGCCCTGGCCAGGAATTGAACCCGGGTCCCCCGAACGCCAGTCCGGCGCTCTACCGTTGAGCCAACCAGCCAGGGCCTGCTTTTGTTTCTTAACCTGTGGTCTATCTTAGAGAATGTACCACAAGCACTTGAAAAGAATGTATATTCTGCTGCCTTAGGGTGAAAGGTTCTAAAAACATCTATTAAATCAAGTTGATCTAGTGTGTACTTTAAGTCTGCTGCTTCTTTGTTAATTTTCTTTCTTGAGGATCTATCTAGTGATGTTAGTGGGGTATTGAAATCTCCTACTATTATAGCATTGCTGTAGATCTCACCCTTTATATTCATCAAAGTCTGCTTTATATATTTAGGTGCTCCTATATTAGGTGCATAGATATTTATGATGGTTATATCTTCCTGTTTGATTGCTCCCTTTATAATTATATAGTGACTTTCTTTATCTCTTACGATAGTCTTTGTTTTAAAGTCCATTTTGTCTGATATTAGTATTGCTACCACAGTTTTTTTTCATTTTCATTTGCATGAAATATTTTTTTCCAATCCTTTTACCTTCAGTCTATGTGCATCTTTTGTTTTAAGGTGTGTCTCTTTGTTGTTTTTTGTTTGTTTGTTTTGTATTTTTCTGTAGTTGGAAACTGGGAGGCAGTCAGACTCCTGCATGCGCCCAACTGGAATCCACACGGCATGCCCACCAGGGGGCTAAGGCATGTCTCTTGTAGACAGCATATGTATGGGTCCTGTTTTCTTTTCCATGCAGCTATCCTATGTCTTTTGATTGGATCATTTAATCCATTTACATTTAAGGTTATTATTGATATGTAGTTGTTTAGTGCCATTTTATTCTTTAAAGCTGTATTTCTTTTTTGCTATATTCTTTTCCCACTTTAATCTGTTTACAACAGACCCCTTAACATTTCCTGCAACACTGGTTTGGTTGTAATGAATTCCTAATTTTTTTAAAAAATATTCTCTCTTGCCTTTTATTTGTCTTTATTTTTGTTCAATTTTTTTAATCTTTTATTTTTATGGAATTCAGAGACAGGAAGGGGGGTAAGGGAGAGACAGAAGCATCAATCTGTCTCTGTATGTGCCCTAGATAAGGACCGAACCAGCCACCTCTGCATTGCAAGACAATTCTGCAGCCAAGTGAGCCATCTAGCCAGGGCCCAATTTTTTTTTTTGTTTTTTTGTTTTTTGTCTGGGAAGCTTTTTATTTCTCCTTCAATTTTAAGTGATAGCCTTGCTGGATAAAGTAGTCTTGGTTGTAGGCTCTTCTTCTGCATTACTTTGAATATTTCTTGCCATGCTCTTTTGGCCTCAAATGTTTCTGTTGAGAATTCGGATGTAATTGTTTTGGGGGCTCTTTTGTAGGTGATAGCCTTCTTTTCTTTAGCAGCTTTTAATATTTTCTTTTTATCACTTAGCTTTGGCATTTTAATTATGATGTGGCTTGGTGTAGGTCTTTTTGGGTTTCTCTTTAATGGAGTTCTCTGTGCTTCTTGAACTTGTGAAATTCTTGCTTGCATCAATTTAGGGATGTTTTCAGCTATGACTTGATTGAATAAAGTTTCTATCCCTAGTTCTTTCTCTTCTACTTTAGGAACCCCTATGATGCAAATGTTATTTCTCTTCATGTTATCACAGAGCTCTCTTAGAGTTACCTCAGACTTTGAGTCTATTTTCTTTTTTCTGCTCTGCTTCTGTGCCTTCATTTATCATGTTTTCTAACTTGCTGATTCAACCCTCAACTTCATCCATTCTGCTTTTAATTCCTTTTATTGTGGTCTTCATTTCTGATATTGTATTTGTCATCTACAACTGATTCTTTTTTAATATTTCAATGTTTTATTTATACTTGCTATCTCTTTATTTAGGTGTTCATAATGACCATCCATTGTTGTTCTAAGATCCGTAAGCATCCTAAAAATCATTATTCTAAACTCTGTATCTGGCAGTTTGGTTTTTTCCATATCACTCAGTTTCTTTTCTGGAGATTACTCTTGTGGTTTGATTTGGATTGCACTTTTCTATCTTCTCATTATGTCTGTGTGTTTTGGTGTGTTGTTTCTAGAGCTGGTTGACTCTAGGTTTGGTGTTGTCTGCCTTCAATATTTATTTGTGTTATTTTTAGGTCTTCTTGGGTTGTTATCAGCTATTGTTTGTAATCCACTGTCAGGTTTGGCTTTTCTAGTCGAGCCAATTTGAAGTCTTGATTTGTTTATTTTCTTCTGAGTTATCTTGGTTGTACTCTTGTTTACTGATCTCACCAAGGTGCTTATTTGAAACTGTTCTTGTTTTCCAGGTTTGGTTTTTTACACTGATTGTTCCTAAATTAATTTGTAATGCAGTTTGGTGGTGTGACCTGGGAGTCTGTGCATCTGCCTACTCCACTGCCATCTTCAGGTCTCTCTAGAACAAATATTTCTTGACAAGTCAATGAATTTCTAAGTCCTTTTGATACTGTTTGTTCACTGCTTCTGCCATTCCCCAAGCACCAGGTAAAATAAGAAACTGCCATTCATCCATAAGCAAGAAATATCATAGATTTTTAACACAGCACTCACCATAAATTTCTATTAAAATGGAAAAAATTTAAGAAATTTAATTTTTTAAGTGAGAAGAAGGAAGATAGATTCCTTAATGTGCCCCAACCAGGATCCACCCAGCAACCCCAGTCTGAGGTCCATGCTTAGACTAGCTGAGTTATCCTCAGTGCCTGAGGTCAACACTTGAACCAACTGAACTATCGAGCTGATGATCAAACCAATCAAGCCACTGGCTGTGAGAGAGAAAGGGGAGATGGAGGGGAAAAGAAGCAGATAGTTGCTTTTTGTGTGTGCAGTGACCAGAGTTCAAAACTGGGATGTCCACATGCCGGGCAAAACCTCTATCCACTTGGAAAACAAACATTGGCCTGTTTTCTGAGGGCCACCTTTGTATAGCATATAGGGTAAAAGAATAGGTTCAATAGATGCCCAGAAGCCTGGAATGCAGTGCTTCTGACCTGAGATCTGAGCTGAGATGCTGGAAACTTTCCTGACTGAGGTGGGATGATGGTGCTGTTCTTGCCTATAGGGTGGCTTATTCTTTAAGATTTGCTTTGTTAATTTTTGGAGAATACAGTTCAGTGGGAATCCTCTCAGAGATTACTTTATCTCCAAGAGAGAGAGGATTATGGATTAGCTGGAGAGGGATAGAATCAGGCATGCAAGAAGTATGATTGCGGGTCCTGGCTAGTTAGCTCAGTTGCTTAGAGCTGCAACCTGTAATACCAAGGTTGAGCCTATGGTAGGGCACATACAAGAAATTACCAATGATGAATGTCTAGGTAGAACAATGAATAAATGCCTCTCTCTTTTTTCTTCTTTTTTTTCCTCTTTCTCCTTTTTTTCTTCTCTCTCCTCCTCATTTTCTGCTCAAAAATGAATCAATTTTTAAAAACTATGGTTGGGGAAATATTTTGAAAAAGGAATTTTCATTGTATATGAAATGGGCTGACACTGAATAAAATCAAATATGAATATTTGATGTGAAGCTTGAGGAAGGACATATTGTTAGTTAATCATCTGTCAAAAATTATGATGGAAGCAATTCCTAGTGGAGTCAGGGGTCTTTATAAAGAACTCTGTTAAAAGCTACATATACATAGAAAATGTCAGCATTGTTCCATCATACAAGGGGTGAAAGAGCCTCTGATTCTACTTGAAAGTCCCTCATCTGGCAATGCATAGAAAAAAAACTTGGCATAAGTTTTCTGGATTTCTAAAGATGTAGCACATAAAAATCAAAAGAGAAAATAGACTGTAAAAAAAACTTTGTGGGGGAGAGAGAGAATACATTGTCAATCCCATTAGAATGACTCCTGGGACAGGTCTTAACAAAACATATGACCCAGGCAGCCTTGTCAACATCTGTCCTGACCAAAATGTTCTCTTTCAGCAGAACCACAGCCAGAGATACACCCATGTGCTTCCTTCTCTCTGACCTTCTCCAGTCAGAACTTTCTCAGTCAACATGTGGGACACAATCACCCCTCTGATATTCTCTCAAGAATATCTACAAAAAAACACCTCCAATCAAAGGATCCCTACACAAAGGATGAAAATCAGCAGCAGCCTCATACTGATACAGACAACAGGAATGAAAAAGCTGAAGGTCAAAAGGTCAAAGAAAAGTCCAAACATTTGATTAAAAGAAACATGCAGAGGAGGATTTCAAGGGCCTTTTTCAAACCTCTGAAAGAACACATGGGAAGCTCTAGTGAGCAAGAGAGAATGATACAGAAAGCACCAAGCAGAGGCCAGAAAGTGAATTCAGTGGACAAAGAAAAACTGTCTATGAGAGTAGTAATGTCAACAAATGAAGCTATCAAGTATGGAGATTGTCTGCAAGGCTTTGATGATGGGTCACATCTCAAAAACCAGAGAACACACTCAGGTGAGAAGAACTATGTTTGCAGGCAGTGTGAGCGAGGCTTTTCAAAAAAGTCAGACCTCCTCAGACACCAGAGGACACACTCAGGGAAGAAGCCTAATGTTTGCAGGGAGTGTGAACAAGTCTTTTCACTGAAGTCACATCTTCTCACACAGCAGAGAACACACTCTGGGGAGAACTCCTATGTTTGCAATGAATGTAAGCGAGGATTTTCACAGAAGTCAACTCTCGTCAGACACCAGAGAACACACTCAGGGCAGAAGCCTTATGTTTGTAGGGAGTGTGAACAAGGGTTTACATGAAAGTCATATCTCCTAATACACCAGAGAACACACTCAGGGGAGAAACCCTATGTCTGCAGGGAGTGTTTTTGAGGCTTTACACAAAAGTCAAATCTTCTTAC
The DNA here is from genome assembly GCF_036850765.1 of Saccopteryx bilineata. Classification (NCBI taxonomy): domain Eukaryota; kingdom Metazoa; phylum Chordata; class Mammalia; order Chiroptera; family Emballonuridae; genus Saccopteryx; species Saccopteryx bilineata. The sequence goes on along the minus strand of NC_089496.1, from coordinate 114,181,607 downwards.
ACACCAAAGAACACACTCAGGGGAAAAGCCCTATGTTTTCAGGGAGTGTGAACAGGGTTTACACGAAAGTCAAATCTTCTAAGACACCAGAGAATACACTCAGTGGAGAAGCCCTATGTTTGCAGCAAGTGTGAGCGAGGCTTTTCAATGAAATCAACTCTCCTAAGACACAAGAGGATACACTCAGGGGAGAAGCCCTATGTTTGCAGGGAGTGTGAATGAGGCTTTTCACTGAAATCAAATCTCTCACACCAGAGAACACACTCAGGAGAGAAGCCATATGTTTCCCAGGAGTGTGAGTGAGGCTTTCCACTGAAATCAACTCTCCTCTCACACCAGAGAATTCACTCAGGAGAGAAGCCTTATGTTTGCAGGGAGTGTGAGTGAGGCTTTTCACTGAAATCAAATCTCCTCTTACACCAGAGAACACACTCAGAGGAGAATCCCTATGTTTGCAGGGAGTGTGAGCAAAGCTTTACACAAAAGTCATATCTCATCTCATCACGCACCAGAGAACACACTCAGGAAAGAAGCCCTATGTTTGCAGGGAGTGTGAATGAGGCTTTACGCAAAAATCAGATCTCTGAATAAACCAGAGAACACACTCAGGAGAGAAACCATATGTTTGCAGGGAGTGTGAGCGAGGCTTTTCAAGGAAGGCACATCTTCTCACATACCAGAGAACACATTCAGGGGAGAAGCCCTATGTTTGCAGAAAGTGTGAGCAAAGCTTTACACAAAAGTCATATCTCATCTCATCACGCACCAGAGAACACACTCAGGAAAGAAGCCCTATGTTTGCAGGGAGTGTGAATGAGGCTTTATACAAAAGTCAGATCTTCTAAGACAGCAGAGAATACACTGAGGGGAGAAGCACTATGTTTGCAGGAAATGTAATCAAGGCTTTTCACAGAAGTCACATCTCCTCAGACACCATAGAACACACTCAGTGTAGAAGTGCTATGGTTGCAGTAAGTGTGAGCAAGATTTTTCACAGAAGTCAAGTCTCCTCAGACTCCAGAGGACACACTCAAGGGAGAAGCCCTTTGTTTTCAAGGAAAGTGAGTGAATCATTAGCATTAAATTGCATCTCCACATTCATAGCTTTTACACAGGTCATAACCCAGCTCTGAGAGGACTTCATAGGAAGTTTACTGACCCCTTATTCTCATAAGATTTTAATTAGTATAGAAGTAACTAAACAACTTCTTCACTTTCATGACAAAAGGTGAGCTCGACAAATAGTTCCTCAAGTGATATGGAAATGTCAACACCAATATTCTCCTGTTCTAATAAATCTTCATAAAACTATGATGCCCACATACCTCATTCTTCCCCTCCCCATTATTGAAAGCAGAGAGTTTCCAGAGAGCCACAGAGAACTCACACTGTCAAGCACAGAAACTCAACCCCTAAAAACATGGAAATCTGGAGTCAATTTACATACGTTACTTCCCAGGGAGAGGGATTTGAGACAGACTCGCCAGGGAAATGGATTTTCTTCACTCCTGGGAAGTAGAGGCTTCTCTCCTTGTAGGCTCATCACCCTCCTCCATTAGCTTTTCTTGGCTCCTGTCCTGGTTTCCTCTGACCTCTGTAGTCTCTGGTGAAAACCAGGAAGGAATATGTGCATGTCTGTGTCTCTGGCTCAGACTGGGCAGCTTGTCTTCCTCACTCTCTTCTCATTGTTTTTTCAGAATGAGAATCTTATGGTGTACACCACATGGACTCTAGATCATTTCATAGTGAGTTTCGATCTAAGCTCTGCCTTCACCCTCTTTGTGACCTAAGGCAGGATTCTCAACTCCTCTTTGCCTGTTTTTTAATCTATGAAATGGAAATGGTGCCTGAGCAAGCAGCGGTGCAGTGCATAGAGCATTGGCATGGAATGGAGATGACCCAGGTTCAAAAGGCCAAGGTTGCTGGCTTGAGCACAGGTTCAGCAGCTTTAGTGCAGGGTTGCATGCTTGAACGTGTAATCATAGATATGATTTTGTGGTCACTGTCTTGAAGTTAAACGTTGCTGGCTTGAGCAAGGAGTCACTTGTGCTTTAGTCTCCTGCTCAAGGCACATATGAGAGAGCAATCAATGAACAACTAATGTGCTTTAACAAAGAATTAATGCTTCTTATCTCATTTCCTTCCTGTTTGTCACTATCTGTCTCTTTCTCTGTCTCTCTAAAAAAATTTTTGGTTTTCTGTCTCCACACTCTAACATGAATAGAATAAAATAAAATAAAATGGTTAGGCCTGACCTGTGGTGGTGCAGTGGATAAAGCATCAACCTGGAATGCTGAGGTTGCTGGTTCAAAACCCTGGGCTTGCCTGGTCAAGGCACAGATGGGAGTTGATGCTTCCTCCTCCTCCTCCTTCTCTCTCTCTCTCTCCTCTCTAAAATGAATGAAATAAAATCTTTTAAAAAATAAAGTAAAAAGAATAAACTCTCCAGATCAAGGCATATATGGAAGTTGTTGCTTTCTGCTCTTTTCCCTTCTCTCTCTATCTCCACTCTCTAAAATAAATGTTAAAAATAAATAAAACAGAAATTGCTACATGATCAGTGTGCAGGATTGGAGATCTTCATTACAAAAATTTGGAGTCATTTTGGCTCAGATAAACTCCCTAAAAACTCCCAGTTTTTATGTTTTTTATTTGACAACACCAAGTACCTAACCTTGTAAAAATAAGCTCTGCCTGATATATGATTAGAAAATGGCAAATTCACACTACTATATTATGGCACTCACATCTATTACATCTGCTAAAGTTTAAATATGAGAGTACCAATGTTCTCATGTATTCATTAATTCTTAGATGTCCCCTGACTAAAAATTCAGCCTATAACTTTGGTGTATCAGAATGACACTCTAACTGAGCTTCCTGGCCAGAGCATAACCATGGATTTCATCCAACTCTCTCATTTAAAGATAGAAAATACCTCTTTCAGAACCAATAGATTACCACAAAAAAAGAAAATCAGTAGAGAGAAAACTTAGTTAACATAAGCAGGTAAGTGGATCAACTGAAGAAGGAGGGGCAGGCCTCCTCTTCATTGAGGAAAAAAAAACAAGAAGAATGCAAGAGAAGAGAATCTGCATGGGTAACTGAGTGAGACAGTTCGAGATTAATTACTTTCTATAGTTCTCTGAAAAGGTGCCTGGGACCACTTGCTTCACAGAGCAAGAAAGATAGAACTTATCTGAAAACCCCTTTTTCTTTTCTTAAAAGCTTTTAAGAAACCATGTTTACATACCTTAATTAAAAATTTCAACACTTATCCTCTGATTCCACCTAAATTCACCCTCCCATTTTGGAGTCATGAGAGTGACATGTACCTCTAGACAAAGGGATCACGAGCCTATTGCATGAATACTTGTATTCTGTAAAAGGCATATAAGATGTAAGAAATCTAACTTTGTGGAGCACGTGTTTGATTTCCTCTTTGGGGATCATGCTGCTCCACCAGCTACAAATATTCTACTTCTTTCATCAAGTTTTCTGAGCATTTTTTTCTTGCCTTGATTCCTGCAATACAACCACTGACAGATAATGCATTGTACCCACCCCTGTTTCTCCTTAACTGCCACCAAGGTGTTCCAAAAATGCACACAACCTAACAGCAATAACACAGACTGAGGACACATTTAAAAGGGACCATATTGCACTATAAAGCAAGTGACAACAAACTTGAAAGATTTGAAATTATATAACCTGTTTCCACCTCTCATGACCGCTGACCTTGAAATCCTTATTAACAGATAAACCAGGAAGTCCTTTTACTTACAGTTATAAAATACAATTTTAAATAACCTGTAACATACATGGTAATTAGAATTCTAAAATAATTTTATCTACTGAAGGAGAATAATTTTAAAAAACCAATGGTGCCCTGAACAGATGGCTCAGTGCATGGAGTGTCCCCCTGTGTGCCAAGGTTTTGGGTTTTGTCACAGGTCTCAGCACCTAAGAGAAGTGACCAAGAAATAATTTTATGCTTCTCTCTCTTTCTCAAATCAATTAGAAATATAAAAATTTAAAGCAAATATCTGTGATAGACCTGCAACATGCCTAGTGCATTTCTCTCAACAGAAAGGCAAAAAACAAAAGAGAAAAACTAAAAAACGCAGATATCTCTTCGAACCATATTTTTATTTTTCACCTAGAGAGGACTACTTTTTTAACATCAACAGTCTAATTCTGCAACTCACAGTGTTTCCTGCCCATTTCTGCCTCCCATAGTGCCTCTTCTACACTGGAACCATTTTTTCTATGACTTTGCCGAAACATGACCAGCAGTGCCTTGGAAAATCTCCCAAACCTGAAGCAGAGGGCTGATGGGATGATGGACATCTCAGAACACAATGGAATACTCTAATGTGCCATCAAGCCTACAAATATGGGAGCATTCTATCAAATATGACTAAATGGAACCTTGAGATTCTCCCTGGAGCAGTATTCTGAGTTTTGTAGAATAGAATCTCCATTAGTTTTGCTCTGTTTCCCCACACAACATCATTACTGAACAGACACCAGAGTCCTTTGACGAGTCAGAGCCCCATGGACCATAGACAACTCAAACTGAGCAATGGACCAACTGCCTAATGAAAAAGGAGACTCAGCACTGAACACCAAACACTGCTCTACAGACCCAACCAAGACTAGGACACAACAGTGCCATACACTGACACAGCACCTTGAACACCAGAGTCCATAAAACATGTTCTAGAACTGGAGTTGCTTGTGGCCCCACACTGGAATTCAGAAACAAGGCTACATGCAAGGGGTCCCTAGGTGCACAGCAGAATACAGATTCAACAACAAAGCCTGGAGACAGACTCCTGATCTGTACACAACCCTATAACCAAACTTCAGACAAGGAGCCAAACAACAAACCCCACCTGCAAAATGACAGATACAGGAGTTGAACCTAATACTCACAATGCAAACAGAGGCAGGCTCTATAAAGGACATCTCATGACTCCCTAAGCTCAAGCAGTGAGCTTCAAAATGTATTTTATTACCAGTGTAAATGTAGAATAAAGAAACATCACTAGAAGCCCTACCACATTCTAATAAACTTCCAAAAAATAAACCAAGTAACAGACAGAGGGAACAGTAATAATGCTTACCCTTAGCCGACACATGTCCATGATCTCAGCTGCAGGACTCCCAAGGACTTACTGCCCCAGCCCGTTATGTCACAGGCCAACTCATTGACACTGTGGGTGATGAAATTTAAAAATATCCTCATACTTTGAAAGTTCTAGCAGCTGGGCTAATAACTAAGTAAAATAATACATTGAACAAGGGATATTCAATGTATAATAAAGGCTCAAGGGGAACTGATATTCCCAAAAATAGAAGACAATGAGCTTATACTGGGTGTATAGAAAACTGCAAAAACACCTGACCAGGTGGTGGTGCAGTGGATAGAGCATCAGACTGGGATGCAGAGGACCCAGGTTTGAGAACCCAAGGTCATAAGCTTGAGCACAAACTCATCTGGTTTGAGCAAAGGTCACCAGCTTTTACCCAAGGTTGCTGGTTTAGCAAGATGTTACTCAGTCTGCTGAAGGCCCATGGTCAAGGCACATATGAGAAAGCAATCAATGAACAACTAAGGTATCACAGCAAAAAACTGATGATTGATGCTTCTCATCTCTCTCTGTTTCTGTCTGTCTGTTCCTATCTATTCCTCTCTCTGACTCTCTCTCTATTTTTGTAAGAAACAACAAAAAAGTACACTTCAAAAACTGAATAACAGAATGTAATATTTTTTGAAAAAAAAAAGTATTCATTGATCTTAGAGAAAGACAGAAGAGAGAGAGAGAGAGAAAACATAAAGAAGTGGAAACATCACCTCAGAGGAGTTGCCTCTCATAAGTGCCTTGACCCAGCAAGCCTCGAGTTTCAAACTGGCAACCCCAGCATTCCAATTCAATGCTCTATCCACTGCACCCCCACAGGTCAGGCCAGAATCTTATATTCACAAAGGTGACATGGATAACATGCAGCTAATTTGAGAACAAGTGGCACATCTCACAGATTACTTTTTGTTGGGAAACCCCAAAACTTATTGGACACAAATTGGGTCAGTAAGCTGGTCTTTGCAGTCTTTATGTCTCACACTAAGGTACATGTACTTAAGTTTTCTTCAGAACCTGGTATGTGCACAAGGTGACAGAGAAGCACACTTCACACCTATTTAAAGAGACCACGAAGCAACAGAAAACAAGCTTCATGGTTTGAAAGAACATAAAGTGTATGTCTTGCTGTCATGGCCATGAACCTAAAAAACATTAATGACAGAGACCTATGAGCTCCTTATAATTTAAGGTATAAATGACATTTTCTAAATAACACATCAAATGCATCACAATTGGAAATTTAAAATATCTTCAATTGAATGATAATTAAAATACTACATTTAAAAAAACCCTATGGGGCACTGGCCATGTAGTTCAGTACAGATGCCATTTTCCCAAATCCCAAGGTTAATGGTGTGAGCCCCACTGTTGTCACCTAAAGGGAACAACCAATCAGCATATAACTAAATGGAACAACTAAGTGGAGCAATGATTGAATGCTTCTCTCTGTGTGTCTCAAGTGAATGGATAAATTTGGAAAACCAATAAAAAGTAGAGTGATGAATCCACATCATGGCCACTGTGTTTCTCTCAGCAGGAGGGCAGAATAAAATGAAAAACAAAAGGCCCAGATTTCTAATAGGACCATGTTTCTATTCTTAGCTGGGAGGGGTAATATTTCTTGACCATAAACACTCTGGATTCTGAACCTCAGTGTTTCCCACCCATTTTTTTTACTTAGTGCCTCTCCTACAATGAAACCTTTTTTTTAAAGATTTTTTATTTATTCATTATAGAGAGGAGACAGAGAGAGGGAGAGAGAGAGAGAAAGAGAGGGAGAGAAATAGAGAGAGAAGTGGGGAGGAGTATAAAGCATCAACTCCCATATGTGCCTTGACCAGGCAAGCCCAGGACAATGGAATCTATACTTTATTCACTGTGCCACCACAGGTCAGGCCAGAGTCTTGGATTCTTTTTTTTTCTTTTTTTTACTTTTTTTTTATAGACAGATTCAGAGAGAGGGACAGACACACAGGAATGGAGAGAGATGAGAAGCATCAATCATCAGTTTTTTCATTGTGACACCTGAGTTGTTTATTGATTGCTTTCTCATATGTGCCTTGACCGTAGGCCTTCAGCAGAGCAAGTGACCCCTTGCTTGAGCTGGCAACCTTTGGTCCAAGCTAGTGAGCTTTGCTCAAACCAGATGAGCCCTCACTCAGTTGGCAAACTCAAGGTCTCAAACCTGAATCCTCAGCATCCCAGTTTGACACTCTATCCACTGTGCCACCACCTGGTCAGGTCAGAATTTTGGATTCTTAAAGGTGACATGGACAGACCCTAGCCAGTTGGCTCAGAAGGAGAGTGTTAACTGGGCATGTGGAAATCCTGGATTCAATTTTCATTCAGGGCACACAGGAGAAATGCCCATCTCCTTCTCCATCCTTTTCCTTATTCTTACTTTCTATCTGTCTCTTCCCTTCTAACAGCCAAGGCTCCATTGGAGCAGAGGTGGCCTGGCTTCTGAGGACAGCTCCATGGCCTCCAGTTAAGGTGCTAGAATGGCTCTGGTTGCAGCCGAGCAACACCCCAGATGAGCAGAGCATTGGCCCCCAGTGGGCATGCCAGTTAGATCTTGGTTGGGCACATGCAGGAGTCTATCTGTCTGCCTCCCCCCTGCTTCTCAGTTCATAAAAAAAGTGACATGGATAACATGCAGCTAATTTGAAAACATGTAACAAACCTGACAGATTACTTTTTGTTGGGAAACAAAAAACCTATTAAACTCAAGAAATAAGGTAAGGTGTCAACAAGCTGTTCCTTGGAGTCTTCATGTTAACACAAAGGTGATTGTACTTAAGTTCTTTTCTAAAACTGCCATGGGCACAGAGTGACAACAGAGAAGTACACTTCAAACATATTGAAAAGGGACCACAAAGCAACAGAAACCAATATCCAACCAGCTTTCAGGTTTAAAAAAATATAAAATGTGTGTTTGGTTTTCAGAGCCATTAACCTAAAGTATAGGTTGAGAGAGAGACAGAGAGGGACAGGCAGACAGAAAGGGAGAGAGATAAGAAGCATCAATTCATCATTGCAGCTCCTTAGTTGTTCATTGATCACTTTCCCTTATGGGCCTTAAGTGGGGGCCTACATCAAAGTGAGTGACCCCTTGCTCAAGCCAGAGACCTTGGGCTTCAAGCCAGTGACCATTGGGCTCAAGCCAGCAATCATGGGGTCATGTCTATAATTCCACGCTCAAGCCAGTGATCCTGCACTCAAGCTGCTAAGCTCCTGCTCAAACCAGATGAGCCTGCACTCAAGCTGGGGACCTCAGGGTTTAAAACCTGGGTCTTCTGCATTTCAGTACGATGCTCTATCCACTGTGCCACTGCCTGGTCTGGCTAAAAATATTAATAAAAGAGACACATGAGCTCCTTATGCTTTAAGGAATACATGACATTATCTAAATAACCCCCCCAAAACACATCACAATTGGAAATATAAAATAACTTCAAATGAATGATTAAAATACTACATTTAAAAAAACCTATGGGGCACTGGCCATATAGCTCAGTGCATATGGCATTGTACCAAACACCAATGTGACAGGTGTGAGCCCCATTGTTGGCACTTAAAAGGAACAACCAATGAGCACCTAACTAAATGGAACAACTAAGTGGAGCAATGAGCATGCTTCTCTCTCTCTCTCTCTCTCTCTCTGTCAAATCAATGAAATAATTAAAATCCTAGGAAAAATTGAGTAATAAATCTGCAATGTGCCTCACACTTTTCACTCAGGAGAAAGGTAGAAGAAACAGCAAGCAAACAAACAAACAGAAAGCCCAGATCTCTGTTAGGACCATGTTTGTATTTTTGGGCTGGACAAACTTCCTTCCTGCTGTAAACCATCTCAGGTCTGCACCTACCAGAGTTTTCCACCCACTTTTGACTCCCATGCTACCTCTCCTACAATAGAACCATTTTTCTCTAGCTTCTTCAAAACACTTGGTGACAGTGCCTTGGGGAAAACCCTCCCAAACCTGAACCAGGGGGCTGAAGGGACAATGGACTTTTTAGGGCACAATGGTTTCCTCTAATGTGCCATCAAGCCTATGAATACTGGACCATTCTATCAGATTAGACTAAATGGAACCCTGAGGCTTCTCCCTGGAGTAATCATTACAATTTCCATAAAATATAGTGTAAAACTCTCTTCTCTCTCTTTCCCCATCCATATCTACCTTCCTGCCAACACGAACACAACAAGCATTACTGAAGAAGCATAAGAATTCAGAAAAGCTTTTAGCTCACAAGGATCAAGGGGGAGAATGTTACAGTAATATAATGTTATAGTAATTAAATACATAGAAATATAGAAACTATAGAAGATATATATTAAAAGCTACTAAGGTAGGTGAATAAGCTACACCCTCTGGGTGGGAGCTAATCTAGTGTATAGGGATATAATAAACTAGACCATGCCCTTAGCTCAGGGCCCAGTTAATGTGTGTGTGAAATTATATATATTAATAGATAAAAAGAGCTCTCTGCAAGAAACACCCTTAATGTGGCTTAATGTGACTATTCTGTAGATTAACAAAAAAAAAAGCTTTCTTCAAGGAAATCCCAAAAAGTGGCTTGATATGGTAATCCAGAGATTAACACCTGTTAGAAGGTGTATGCCAGAAAGGGTAGTAAAGCCAATGGGTCCCCAGCTGCAGTTAGTCAAACAGACTCCAACACTGAATGTGGAGTCTTCATGCTGTCCACTCTAAACAAAAACAGTTGACAAGCATGCTGATGGTGCCCCATTAAGCTGTACACAGGTATGCCATATGATCTGTGAGTAATGAACTTCCTGTGTGATTCTTACAATTAAATTGTGTTAGTCAGGTCTTTTCTTGGGTGGTGATTGGTCTCAGTACTAATAAGTAGAATCTGCATAGCCCCCTCAAGAGTAGTCTCAAAGAGGCTCCCATCCTTGCTGTTAAGCAGGAGTGTCACACGTCATGGGGAAGTCAAATCAGGGATCCCTGATCTATGTAAAGCTTGGGATCTACTGTGACAGGGGATCACTTCTCTAGGAAGCCAGCTTCTTTCTGAGGAGGATGTGGACAAATAAGGGGCCACATGCTGAACCTGACAAGCTCTGGGGAGGCTTGCATAGTAGCCTTACAAACTCATAGACCTAAAATAACCACACAGGATGGTTTGAAATTAAAACTTTCTAACTAAAAGCAAGCAGTTTGTGGTAGGTACTCATGTATAGAGAGGTATTTTTCTCTAACAAAGGTCAAAGGCTTACTTTATGTGAGCCTGTCTGTTGTCTTTTGCATCTACAATAATGGACCTAATAATGGCAGCAGAGAAAAATCAGGTTGAAGGAGGCTTCTCAGCTGAGAAAGAATTCAGGTGAGAGACAGGGTGCAGTGTTCAAGCAAAGCAAGCAGTTTATTAAGCAAAGCTGTGCACTTTGCACAAGACACAAGTGGGCAACTCAGCTCGTCTGAGCACCACTACCTGTTGGGGTCTAATAGATCATATACTTTTTAACTGTAACTTCCAAGGTTGCCTTTCACTGATACTCTAACATACAGTATTTCAAGGCTGTTTGAAAATTTGGTGATTTTGTTCTGGCAGACAGTGTGACTGCTGACCCACTCTTCCCTCAGTGGATGAGATAAAAACCCCCACTGTTTCCCATCCCCTTTTCCTGACGTGATGCCTGTCTATCCTATCTGACAATAGCATGTCTTTGAAATATAAGGGTAATTTTTTCTGCATTCCTCAGGGCCAGCAGCATATCAGCAGAGCAGAAGCCAACCACCCCCATTGTTGTTATTATCATGGTCCTTGTTAGCTATCTTATTCCTGCCCACATAAAAAAATTTGAGTATATACATTTTTACTTTTAATCAGTGCCACAGATTTCTGACTTTTGCATTCTCATTCTCGGCCTCCCTAATCTATAACAAATCAATTTCAGTTAACTCCCATTTTTAACTTCTATTCTGATGTACAAAATGTAATAATCCATAAAAGACCAGAGTAACAGGCTTTATTGAAAGAAAGAAAGGAACCCTTCCAGGCATTTTTCTGAGGAGAAGGGCACTGGTACCAGACTATGAAGTTAATTTTATAGGGCTTGGGAGAACCTTGAGCAAGTATTGAGTCAGACGTTCTAGTATGTTCCCTTCTGTGGTTTTACGGTTTTGGCTTCATGGAATGCTTCTCCTTGGGGCTGTTGGCCAGCATCCTGGAACTCTTCTGCCTCAGGGGTGATTGTCCAGTAACTCAGGGTGAGGTCATGTAGCCAGGCAGAACAACTAAAGGGCAGTTGGAACTTTTAGTAAATTCATATATCTATTATTTCTCAACTCTGTGGTATGATAAAAAGGAATGAGTTGGAAGGAAGAAAAGAATATGAGGTTCAAAAAAGAGGTTTGTCTCGGACAGAGTACATTCTGGAGCTACTTCTTGCTCCAGTCAGGGGCCTCCTTCATGGACCTCTCCCTCAGGCAGTTAGAGTAGGGGTTGTAAAAGCATTTGATTGTAGGTAATTCTGGAGATTTCTCCCATTTGGGCCTGCAACTCTTGATAAAAAAATGGGGGGGGGGGAAGCAGTAAAATTAGGCAAAAATTAGGATTGGTTTTATAATTGGTGCTAGCATCCAGAACAAGGGTTTTTTTCACTATTGTTCACAGTAGGGGTTAATTTATAGGTTTGCTGATATAGGGTTTCAGATTTTTCTGTTTTGTGAAGGCAGGTTTTAGGGTTGGTGTGTAGGGTTAGGTAAATTTTTCCAATTTTCTTTTTTTTTTTTTTTTTTTTTTTTTCATTTTTCTGAAGTTGGAAACAGGGAGAGACAGTCAGACAGACTCCCGCATGCGCCCGACCGGGATCCACCCGGCACTCCCACCAATGGGCGACATTCTGCACACCAGCGGGCGATGCTCTGCCCATCCTGGGTGTCGCCATGTTGCGACCAGAGCCACTCTAGCGCCTGGGGCAGAGGCCACAGAGCCATCCCCAGCGCCCGGGCCATCTTTGCTCCAATGGAGCCTCGGCTGCGGGAGGGGAAGAGAGAGACAGAGAGGAAAGTGCGGCGGAGGGGTGGAGAAGCAAATGGGCGCTTCTCCTGTGTGCCCTGGCCGGGAATCGAACCCCGGTCCTCCGCACGCTAGGCCGATGCTCTACCGCTGAGCCAACTGGCCAGGGCCCAATTTTCTGATTGGTGAATGTCTGCATGCAGTTCTGTAGAAAGTAGTGAACCAACATAAGAGCAGGGTCCAAAGGTTAGAAAAATAAATAGGAGAATGAGTGGACCAATAAAAGGCAACAGTCAAGACACCCAGTTTTTGTGAAACCACTGATTCCATGACTTGGTTTCTCTTTTATGAATTCACTGGGCTTCAGAGAGAGAGAGAGAGAGAGAGAGAGAGAAAGTGGGAATAAGACAAGGAAGTGACCAGTCTCCCTGCCCCTGGAACTATTTTTATAGAAATTCTTAAAGCAACAAGAGGAGGAATTACCTGTATAGCTCATTTGGTTCTTAAATTGACGGGTAGTGTACTAGGAATTGAAAGAGGCTCTTGTGGTGGGATTACATTGATAATTGGGGTGAGATAGATTAGGGTACAGGTTTCTGTCCAATTAATAGGAAGACACATATAGGTGTTGGTCCCACACAAGTAGAAAGTCCCTGATTGGGTGAGGCAGGCTGAGAGGTGAATAGAGAATAGAAGGACAAGAAGTCAGTTTTGTTTCTCTGTTTCTGAGTTTCAGATGGTCAGGGTGGAGGAAAGAGCTATCCCAATAAATGGGGAGATTATAGGATTGTTAACTGGGGTGACTCATTAAACATTCTTTGAAAACCAGATTTCTGACTGTTCAAATTCTTTTTTCTTGGTACAAACTTTCTACAACCTGCACAAATCTTCTACAACTTATATAAACCTTCAACTTTCATAAACTTTCTTATTCAGAAATAACTGGTTTTCATAACAATTTGCTTTTTCTTTCAAAACTATTTTCATACCTTATACCTTCTATTATCAAAGCCATAGAATTTCTTTCTAGTTAGAACTCTTGATTTACACATTTTTAACCTTTTGTGACAATTAAGTTGACTTTTTTTTACTACAGTTTCCCTTTTCCCAAAGTCTGATTAAAAGAGTCCTTAGTTTCTTCATATATTCACCATATGTAGACCAACCAGCTTCCACTTTCTGGTTAGAGTAATGCATGCCGTTTTTCTACATTAGCAGCAGTGGGATTTTTCAGGATCCTGGTGTGTGGACCTGTCTATGTGAAAGTCAGTCCTTGTGTGATGTAATGCTGGAAGTGCCTCTTGGACAGTCTTTCAACAGCCTGCTGAGTAACCTGTAAATCCTGCAAGTACTTAGGGAAAGGGTGGTTACATTTGTACACTTTTGCAGCTAGAGTTTAACTCCTAGTGACTACTGCTTCTAGCTGGAATTAGCAGCGGATTCCAGCTAAAATAGGCATGGGGTAGTGAGACAAAAGGAATAAATGAGATACTATACATTAAATAAAGCAACAAAACCAGACTGTCAATACCCAGAGTAGAGAACTTTGAAGGATAAAGAAAACTCAAATATTTAGGCAAGGCATAGTAGATGTCCCCTGTCTTTACAAATAAAAAATGAGATCAGTTTATCTGCTACTTGGAAGAAATACATAAGGCTCATGAACAACATCTTTTTGCCTTCATTGGTAATTCCCAGATTGCTGGGCAAGTTCAGGTCATAGGTAGCTGGAGCAGGGCTAGAAGAGACTGAACCCTCCCTCCATGGAAGAAGAGGGCAGCTTAACTTTTAGTGTACCTTTTTCCACAGCAAAGATGTGTTCCATCTTGGGGCCGGGAAGCTAGGCAGGTTTCAGTTCAATGACCTTTCTTTCCACTCTTGAAGCAGGATCCTTATGGGATCCTATAAAGCCTTTTAGGGCGCTGGAGCCTTTAACAGCATATGCCAAAAGCTGGTATTTCCTAATATCTTTTGGGACTTATTTGTCTTTTCTGTTACTTCCTTGGCCATTATAAACCTTAAAAGCCGTGCTCAGATGATCTTACTGAGGGGCTTGACTAAGAGAGCAAAATTGAGAATCCAGTGTCAAAAGAAGCCTATTACACTGAGAAAAGAAAGGATTTGATTTGCATTTGTAGGTGGTTGGAGACTACGAAGGGTCTGAGTTTGATCTAATGTGTGACTGCAGGTGGTGGGGGTATTGCAGGGAGAGTCCATGGAGATGAGTAAGCCTTGATTTAAGAGGTCGCTAATTATTGGTTTAAGGCCTAAGAAACAGACACAGTTACACATTAAACAAAGACTTCACATATAAATTTTAAATTAAGAAATTTAAATGAGCATGATTTACTTGTTTTAATTAAAATTATACTAGAGATACTTTCTGACAAAGAGACAACCAGATTACTTCTTCACACAGCTTAATAGACAACTCTGCTTTTTTAATTTTTTTGAGATGGAAAGGAGTTCTCAGCATAGAGGGGAGGAAGAGAGAAAGCAGACTAATGAACAGCATGAACAGCCAGATGAAAAGAAGAGGGGTCAGAATTTGCAGGAGGAAAGGGAGGAGATTAAAGTGCTGGTGGTGGTGCCACATAGTCAGAGGAGTCAAAAAGATTTAGAGCTCTGAGGAAACAGGAGAGGATGAGGGGGAGGAAGGCATAGGTGCCTGTGGGGAGGGGGGAATGGGTAAGATACATCCAAAGCTGGTGGGAAGGAGGGAGAGACAGCCAAAGCCCTTGGGATGGGAGGATGTGTAAGATACAGCCAAAGTCACTGGGGAAGGGAGAATGGGTCAAACAAGAAAAAGAGACAGAGCCGCCCATCTGTAATAAGAGAGGAGGGGTTTAAGAACACAGTGGAGAAAGGAGGGGCCCCTGGCCAGAAGAGGAGATGAAATAAATATTG
This sequence comes from Saccopteryx bilineata, assembly GCF_036850765.1. Lineage (NCBI taxonomy): Eukaryota > Metazoa > Chordata > Mammalia > Chiroptera > Emballonuridae > Saccopteryx > Saccopteryx bilineata. Next base: position 114,166,560 of record NC_089496.1, on the reverse strand, counting down.
ATATTTGCAAGTGAATAAGAAACAGGATTTTGCAAAGAGAGAGGGCTTTCTAGAGGGAAGAGACTCCAGTGGAAAAGGTCTGCAGAGGGACCAGAGAGGAGTCCCAAAAGAGTGGCTCCCCCTGGGGTCAGACAGGAGATGGAGAGAGTTGGGAGTCCATGGAGAAGGAAAGATTAGGAGCACAGGATTTAGGTGAGGTTTCTTTTTTAAAAATGGCCTGCATGTAGAACATGTGGCACAGAGATTAAGGACAGGAGCAAAGGGAGAAGAAAGCCTGCATGTAAGGAATTTCTGAGGCCTTCCCAGTCCGGTGCTAGAAATTGTCAAGATCTCTTAGAATATTGTAATTGAATGTCCCATTTTCAGGCCAATGGAAGTCATTGTCTAATTTGTATTGGGGCCATGCTGTGTTACAGAAAAAAAATGAAGTTTTCTTGGCTTAAGGTCAGTGAGGCCCAACTTAGTGAGGTTTTTATGAGACATCCTAGAGAAGTCTGGTCAGAAGGCTTAACTCTGAAGAGCCCATAGTAAAGACAGGTGAGCAAGAGGGGATGTTCACACCTTTTTTCACTGTCCCAAGAGAAGAAAATCTTCGTGTGGGGGAGTCTTCCCTGATAGAGGTCATCACCACCTGTCAGGGAGCTCCAAGAGAGAGAAAGAGTGGAGAGGTTTGGCTAGGCACCTAGTCTTTCTGAGCAGTTTACTAAGAGTGAATGTCAATCCCTTCAAAAGTTGAGGCATGTCAGGGAAAACCAGTCAACCAGAGAAAATTTTTGTGGAAAAGATAAGCTAACCATGGAAGGGGAAGAAAGAAAACTCCTTACCTTCTGGTTCAGCAAGGGTTTGGGACAGGGTCAGATTGTTGGCCAATCAACCTACTATTACATGTCCAAAGAGAATCAGGGAGTAAGCCTGGGATGAGCTGGCACTACGCATTGCTTCTCTGATGGTAATTTTGGATGGCAAAGAGAGATCATCCAGAAAACCAGTATCCTGTCCTGGGTTTCTGCACCAAATATAAGAATTCATTGGAGTCTGAAAAGACCAGAGTAACTGGCTTTATTGAAAGAAAGAGAGAAACCCCGCCATGCACTACTCTGGGGAGAAGGGCACTGGTACAGACTATGAGGTGAATGTTATAGGGTTTGGAAGAGCCTTGAGCAAGTACTGAGTCAGAAGTTCTGGTATGTTCCCTTCAGCGGTTTTATGATTTCAGCTTCCTGGAACTCTTCTGCCTCAGGGGCGACTGTCCAGTATGTAAGGGTGAGGTCAGGCAGCCAGGAGAAACAACCAAAGGGCAGTTGAAAGATCTGGTAAATTCATATATCTATCACAAAGTATGGGGCAAAATGCCATTTCCCATATTATTTTTTCAATCTGCTGAGACTTTAATTACTAGCAATTGTCATATGTTTGGCTAAAATAAACTCATAAATATTCTACAGGTCTGGACATTGCTTAACTTGGCAAGGGAGATTCCAATTGGGGGGGAGTCTCCCTCTCCTCACTAAACATCTCCAGGGAGACGTCACCCCTCCATGGAAGAAGAGACACTCTACAGAGGGACGGCCCCTCATTCGGTCACCAAATCCAAAAATGAAGACCCTCTCCAGAGAGTTACCCCCTCTCCAGGGAGGAAGCTCCTAGGAGAGACTGCAGCTCCTTTCCGAGGACTGACCCCGCCACAGGGAAGTGTCCTGCCCTCAAAGTCCAGGCCCTGCTCCATCCCCGCCTCACACTGCCCCTGCCCCTCACTTTCTACCCAGCCCTGCAGTGTCCCACCTGCCTCTTCATCGCATTGCTGTCCACCTGCCCCGTGCAGATCCGGGACATCCGCTGCACTTCCACCATCCTTGCCCGTCGCAATTCATGCCTCACTCCATGCCCGCCCCATGCCCCACCCAGTCCCACGTCCTGCCCCGCCCCAATATGCGCATTACACAACCCGCAGGCCCCTAGCCTGTCCCATCCTTTGCAGCCACGCCCAGTACCCTGCCCCACGAAGTCCTTGCCTTATGTTGTGTGCCCCACCCCATGTTGTCTGCATCTTGAGCCATCCGGGTGCCTAGTTTCCCCACCTCTCATCATTTCTGCCCCATGCCATGACTAAAACAGAAGCGTGCAAAGAAATTCAAAGTGAATAAATGGGAAAAGACACGTCAGTGATGCAGAAGTAGGTTGACAGTTTCTGGTTACATGCAACCAGACAGCAGCAGAGGAAAAAACTTTCTGGTGACTTTTACCTAGGTGTTATTCTCAAGATGCACATGAGGTGGCAGCAGAGAAGCGTGCTTGGAAAACATTTACCAGAGATCATACTGTATGTTCTTTCAAGCAAGTTTCAACAACCTTCAAACCACTGAAATGATATAAAGCATGTTTCTTCTTGTCATTACACTTAATCTAGAAATCAGTAATAGAAACTAACTAGAAAACCCTTACTTTTTTAAGTTAAGAAATTTACTCCTTGATAAACCTCCCTCAAAATCAACAATTCAAGCTAAAAAATACTTTTAAATTAATGAAAATTAAAACTACATAAGAAAACCTATGGCAAAATGTAGTGATGAATAAATTTTAGGGGAAAAAAACAGAAAATACACAGCCTTTTCACCCATATTAAGAACCAAGATAGTAAATTAAATCCAGAGAAAGTAAAAAAAAGGAAATGTTCAAGAGACATCTCGAGGGTGTATACCATATTTCCCCATGTATAAGACTCATTTTTAAAAAAAAAATTTGGGTTATAAAAAGTGGGTGTATCTTATAGAATACTTGCAGGTTTTTTATTTGCATTTCCTGCTTATTCATATTTGTTATCTTTTTCTCAAAATTTGGGCCCCAAAATTTAGGTGCATTTTATACATAGAGGCACCTTATATATGGGCAAATATGGTACTTTACAACCTCTCCAGTTTTTTTCCTCTTGGGATGATATTTTGGAAAAAAAAAAAATCATTCCTCCATACAATTTAAGCTGCAACAACAACAACAACAAAAAGCCATTGTCATTTTTTACATTTTTAAAAAAATTTTTAGTTATTAATATTAGAGAGAAAGGGGGGGGAGACTGACAGATAGTCAGAAACATCAATCTGTTTCTGTATTTTCCCTGACCCAGGATCAAACCTATTACATTACTGTATGGGTGTGATGCTCTAACTACTGAGTTCTCTGGTGAGAGAATGCCATTGTCTTTTGGGAAACATAAAAGTACTAAAAAAAAAACTAAGATAATTAAAAATGTAAAATAATAATCTAGTCTGCTCTGGTGACAACACCAAAAGACTTTTCTTTGCTCTAAACAGTCAGGGGCATAAACACTATTTCTAATAGTTTAGCACAAAGTTGCCTTTTTCCTAATGTGCACTTTTTCTTGTGTCATGGCAGCAGTCCAGACTGAGAGACCCCCTAAGCTGGGGGCATCCAGAAGTTATCCAAGCCAGGGTCACCACTTACAAACTAGATTCGTTTGGTCATAGAACACCTCGCAAGGTATTTGTTTCATCACTTGTAAATTTTCTCAGTTTTATAGATGAGAACACGAATTGCTAAAGGACTGAGACTTAGGTCTCAGCTCAGCCTTCAGAGAAACTGAGATATTGGACCTCACCATGATCAATCAAAACTGGGACCAAGGACATTGCACTGCCAAATCCAGTGCTTGTGACAACTGATAATTATATTATTTTTGTATATTTTTTAGTCCCTCTGTCTACCCCAAGACAGCGTAGTATTCATAAAGACAGAAAGTGAGTCTGTCCCATTCAGTGTAGACAACCAGTATCGAGCACAGTGCCCAGCACATAACAGAAGTACAATAAGTATTTATTGGATAAGTGAATAAATAATCATTTGTATATGTAAGAATGAGATAGCACTCAAACACCAGATGTGCAGGCTTTATTAAAGGAGAAAGACCTGCCAGGGCACTTCTTGGAATAAGGGCCCCCAAAACAGACTGAGGTAAAACATTATAGGGTTGAGGATAGCCTCGAGCAAGGGTGTGCTGGTATGTTTGGCTTGCTGGAACACTCCTCTTTGGGGGTGATTGACCAGCTTCCTGGAATTCCATTGTCCCAGAGGTGATTGGTAATTAAGGGTGGGTTCAGGCAGCCAAGTGGAACACCAAAAGGGAAGTTGTAATTCATGTATCTATCAGTATACATATACAGATATTCAGAAATGATAGACACACATTGACACAGAGAGATATGCTCATGTGCAATTCATATCTATGCACACAGATGTACACACACCCATTCTACATTGGTACATATAGATAGAGAAATATAATAGGTACACAGAGACTATGGGATGAAAATGTCGTATTAACAGTAAATATCTCTATATGGGAAATTTGGGTTTTTTTGTTTTTCTTATAATTTTTTCTAGCATTTCTGCAATAAGAATACATTTTTATAATAAAAAATTGTTAAAATTTAATATAGTTGACAAAGCAAAGCACATCATATTTTATAATAAATTAAAGAGATTTAAATAAAAAAGTTAAAAAGACAGAAGTAAAAATAGTAGAATGAGAAGTCATTGAGTGCAGGAACATGAGTTCTTAGCACAGGGCCTGGTATATGATGGGCACTTTCAAAGGCTTTATGAAAGCATGGCAGGAAGGAAAGAAGGAAAACAAGATGAAAAGAAGGGTAATAGAAAAATTCAGAGAAAGAAAAAAGAAGAGAGGAAGAAATAAAGAGAAAAACAAATCATAGCTAAAGAGAAAAAATCAGGGAGGAAAGAGAGAGATTCATTACAATTATACACATTCACATTCTTTAAGATCCCAAGTTTACAATCAAAGTTCTCCACATTTACCAAGCATTCAGAAAATATTTTTAGAGCATTAAAGAATACATGGCACAGAGTAGCCGAATGGATCAACAAATAAAATCCAACTGTATGCTGTCTACAAGAAACTCATCTAAGTAACAAGGATAAAAACAAATTCAAAGTGAAAGGCTGGAAAACAATGCTCCAATCAAATAACATCCACAAAAAAGCAGGCGTAGCAATACTCATATCTGATGATGCTGACTACAAGACAGCAAAAGTACTCAGAGACAAAAACGGCCATTTCATAATGGCTAAGGGGACACTGAATCAAGAAGACATAACAATTCTTAATATATATGCACCAAACCAAGGAGCACCAAAATATATAAGACAGCTACTTATTGACCTTAAAACAAAAACTGACAAAAATACAATCATACTTGGAGACCTCAATACACCGCTGATGGCTCTAGATCGGTCATCCAAACAGAGAATCAACAAAGACAAAGTGGCCTTAAACAAAACACTAGAGCACCTGGACATTTCATCCCAAAGTGACAGAGTATACATTTTTCTCCAGTGTACATGGATCATTCTCAAGAATTGACCATATGTTGGGCCACAAAAACAATATCAGCAAATTCAGAAAAATTGAAGTTGTACCAAGCATATTTTCTGATCATAAAGCCTTGAAACTAGAATTCAACAGCAAAAAAGCGGGAAAAAATCCCACAAAAATGTGGAAACTAAACAACATACTTTTAAAGAATGAACGGGTCAAAGAAAAAATAAGTGCAGAGATCAAAAGATATATACAGACAAATGAAAATGATAATACGACATATCAGAATCTATGGGATGCAGCAAAAGCAGTGATAAGAGGGAAGTTCATATCTCTTCCTGCCTATATGAACAAACAAGAGAGAGCCCAAGTGAACCACTTAACTTCACACCTTAAGGAACTAGAAAATGAAGAACAAAGACAACCCAAAACCAGCTGAAGAAAGGAGATAATAAAAATCAGAGCAGAAATAAATGAAATAGAGAACAGAAAAACTATAGAAAAAATTAATAGAACAAGGAGATGGTTCTTTGAAAAAATCAACAAAATTGACAAACCCTTGGCAAGACTTACCAAGGAAAAAAGAGAAAGAACTCATATAAACAAAATCCAAAATGAAAGAGGAGAAATCACCACGGACATCGTAGATATACAAAGAATTATTGTAGAATACTATGAAAAACTTTATGCCACTAAATTCAACAACCTAGAAGAAATGGATAAATTCCTAGAACAATACAACCTTCCTAGACTGAGTCAAGAAGAAGCAGAAAGCCTAAACAGACCTATTAGTAGAGAAGAAATAGAAAAAACCATTAAAAACCTCCCCAAAAATAAAAGTCCAGGCCCAGACGGCTATACCAGCGAATTTTATCAAACCTCCAAAGAAGACTTGGTTCCTATTCTACAGAAAGTCTTCCAAAAAATTGAAGAAGAAGCAATACTTCCAAACACATTTTATGAGGCAAACATAACCCTTATACCAAAACCAGGCAAGGATGGCACAAAAAAAGAAAACTACAGACCAATATCTCTAATGAATACAGATGCTAAAATACTAAACAAAATACTAGCAAATCGAATACAACAACATATTAAAAAAATAATACATCATGATCAAGTGGGATTTATTTCAGAATCTCAAGGATGGTTCAACATACGTAAAACGGTCAACATAATACACCATATCAACAAAACAAAGAACAAGAACCACATGATCTTATCAATAGATTCAGAAAAGGCTTTTGTTAAAATACAACACAATTTTATGTTTAAGACTCTCAACAAAATGGGTATAGAAGGAAAATATTTCAACATGATAAAGGCCATATATGATAAACCATCAGCTAACATCATACTAAATGGCACTAAACTGAAGGCTTTCCCCCTTAAATCAGGAACAAGACAGGGTTGTCCACTCTCTCCACTCTTATTTAATGTGGTACTAGAGGTTCTTGCCACAGCAATCAGACAAGACAAAGAAATAAAAGGCATCCATATCGGAAAAGAAGAAGTAAAGGTATCACTTTTTGCAGATGATATGATCCTATACATCGAAAACCCCAAAGAATCCACAAAAAGACTTCTAGAAACAATAAGCCAATACAGTAAGGTCGCAGGATACAAAATTAACATACAGAAGTCAATAGCCTTTCTATATGCCAACAATGAAACAACTGAGAATGAACTCAAAAGAATAATCCCCTTCACGATTGCAACAACAAAAAAAATACCTAGGAATAAACATAACAAAGAATGTAAAGGACTTATACAATGAAAACTATAAACCATTGTTAAGGGAAATCGAAAAAGACATTATGAGATGGAAGAATATTCCTTGTTCTTGGTTAGGTAGAATAAATATAATCAAGATGGCCATATTACCCAAAGCTATATACAAATTTAATGCAATTCCCATCAAAATTTCAATGACATTTTTTAAAGAAATGGAGCAAAAAATAATCAGATTTATATGGAACTATAAAAAGCCCTGAATAGCCAAAGCAATCCTAAAGAAAAGGAATGAAGCTGGGGGCATTACAATACCTGTCTTCAAACTCTATTATAGGGCCATGACAACCAAAACAACATGGTATTGGCAGAAAAATAGACACTCAGACCAATGGAACAGAATAGAAAGCCCAGAAATAAAACCACATATATATAGTCAAATAATTTTTGATAAAGGGGCCAACAACACAAAATGGAGAAAAGAAAGCCTCTTCAACAAATGGTGCTGGGAGAACTGGAAAGCCACATGCAAAAGAATGAAGCTGGACTACAGTTTGTCCCCCTGTACTAAAATTAACTCAAAATGGATCAAAGATCTAAACATAAGACCTGAAACAATAAAGTACATAGAAGAAGACATAGGTACTCAACTCATGGACCTGGGCTTTAAAGAGCATTTTATGAATTTGACTCCACAGGCAAGAGAAGTGAAAGCAAAAATTAATGAATGGGACTACATCAGACTAAGAAGTTTTTGTTCAACAAGAGAAATTGATAACAAGATAAACAGACAGCCAACTAATTGGGAAATGATATTTTTAAACACCTGCTCAGATAAGGGCCTAATATCCAAAATATACAAGGAACTCATAAAACTCAATGACAAACAAACAAACAATCCAATAAAAAAATGGGAAGAGGATATGAACAGACACTTCTCCCAGGAAGAAATACAAATGGCCAACGGATATATGAAAAGATGCTCATCTTCTTTAGTTATTAGAGAAATGCAAATCAAAACTGCAATGAGATACCACCTCACACCTGTTAGATTAGCTATTATTAACAAGACAGGTAATAGCAAATGTTGGAGAGGTTGTGGAGAAAAAGGCACCCTCATACACTGTTGGTGAGAATGTAAAGTAGTACAACCATTATGGAAGAAAGTATGGTGGTTCCTCAAAAAACTGAAAATAGAACTACCTTATGACCCAGCAATCCCTCTACTGGGTATATACCCCAAAAACTCAGAAACATTGACTTGTAAAGACACATTCAGCCCCATGTTCATTGCAGCATTGTTCACAGTGGCCAGGACATGGAAACAACCAAAAAGCCCATCAATAGATGACTGGATAAAGAAGATGTGGCACATATACACTATGGAATACTACTCAGCCATAAGAAATGATGACATCGGAACATTTATAGCAAAATGGTGGGATCTTGACAACCTTATACGGAGTGAAATAAGTAAATCAGAAAAAACCAGGAACTGCATTTTTTCATACGTAGATGGGACATAAAATGAGACCAAGAGACATTGATAAGAGTGTGGTGGTTACGGGGGGAGAGGGGAGAGGGAGAGGGAAGGGGGAGGGGGAGGGGCACAAAGAGAACTAGTTAGAGGGTGACAGGACAATCTGACTTTGGGTGATGGGTATGCAACATAATTGAAATTTAAGATAACCTGGACATGTTATCTTTGAATATATGTATCTTGATTTACTGATGTCACCCCATTAAAAATAAATACAGTAAAAAAAAAAAAGAATACATGGAACTTACTAGCTTCACAAAGTTGAATTTCTTGGACTCCTGAAATTCCTAGATTTAATAAAAGTAATCAAGGCAGGACTTATAAAAATGTGCCTCATTGTTTACCTGCAGGTCTACCTGTAGAATGATAGCAAATGTCATAAATTGGCACTGTCATTCACGCAAGTCAGTGCTTATGAAATGAACAGAATGCTGGAGCTAGAGGAGAATTTTGGCACCACAGGGTGATCTGATCCTATTATTTTATAAATAGGGAACAAGAAGCCAAGAGATAAAATGTGACAAATGCAAGACTTCCGGTTTCTGGTCTTACAAGTAAGAGGCTTGGCAGTTATCATGTCCATCCTCACAGGAGAAAATGTTGTAAGGTACCAAAAGCTACAGAATTAATATATATTAATATTTTAGGAAGCTTAAAGAACATTTTATTAATTTGGGCTAGGTGTGCAGAGAGATTTTGTAAATGATCTTTGTACTTGTGTGATTAGCATCATACCAGGATGGCTGATAGCACTGTATTGTAAATGCAGAGGGGAGGAGATTTGAATTCTCTGACCATCCTGCACACCTATAAAGAAGCAAGTGAGTTCACAGTGGCCAAGACATGGAAACAAACAAAAAGCCCTTCAATAGAAGACTGGATAAAGAAGATGTGGCACATATACACTATGGAATACTACTCAGCCATAAGAAATGATGACATCAGATCATTTACAGCAAAATGGTGGGATCTTGATAACATTATAAGGAGTGAAATAAGCAAATCAGAAAAAAACAAGAACTACATGATTCCATACATTGGTGGAACATAAAAATGAGACTAAGAGACATGGACAAGAGTGTGGTGGTTACCAAGGGTGGGGGGGGAGGGAGGACATGGGAGGGAGGGAGGGAGAGAGTTAGGGGGAGGGGGAGGGGCACAGAGAACTAGATAGAGGGTGACGGAGGACAATCTGACTTTGGGCGAGGGGTTTGCAACATAATTTGATGACAAAATAACCTAGACATGTTTTCTTTGAATATATGTACCCTGATTTATTAATGTCATCCCATTACCATTAATACAAATTTATTTAAAAAAAAAAAAAAGAAGCAAGTGAATAGCTAGCCAGGTGTAGAAAGAGAAAAATTAAAGTAAAACTTTCCTTATATTAATGGGCCATTTACAGGCATTTTTCCCCATGGAAACTACCTATACCCTTCTAAAAGCATGTAGGTAATGTATGTATCTTTGGACAAAGGAATAGTAAATAAACACTGAAAATATAGGGATATCTTTTAATATATAAAGTGACATTTTTCCATTGTGTTGCCTTGTAAGTTTTAATGTGTAGAAGCTACTTTTTATGAATCTTATAGACAGATGTTATAAACTTGCTAATGAATTGTGTCCCATTCTCCCCCTCATCCTTTTCCCAAACCTATATAGGAGAAAGCAAAGGTTATAAACTTATGCCATGATGTCAGGCTTTTTCCATGCACATGTATAATTAAGGGTATATAACCAGCCCCTAGAATATTATAGAAGCACACGATTTGGGATTGCTGCCCCGTGTAAGTTATATGCAGCCGACATACTTAAGACATTTTCTACTTTAATAAAACTCCTCAAAATTTATCTGGATTTGGTGTCTCTATGAAAACCCGCGGAATTGTGGATTGGGTACTTTACAACTTTTCACTCCCACGCAAGGCCAAGGGTGTTTTGCATCACCTGGTAGAGGCACCTCAAATAGGCTGGCCTCTCCAAAAGCCTGCCATTCCTGCTTGAATCTCAAAGAGAGGCACCACCTGAAGTGTTCTCTGGGCTCCCAGTCTTCCTGTGGGGTCTGGACAATTCTCCTGTAGACACCTCTCAGTTCTCAAATTCGACAATTTGGATAATTTGGCAGAGAACTTGTGGAGGTAGGTAAAGCAACTCTTTTTGCTTTACTAAATTTTCTGGCTTTCCTCTGAACTCTTGCTTTCGCTTTTCTGTTTTGCACTAAAAGTAGGTAGTGTGGATTTGAGGCTTTACTGAATTGTGACTTTGGAGATGTGGAACTCCAGTGGAGTATGTAGGGCCTTCAGAATTACATTGCTGTTTTAACTAGTTTATATTCTTTCTGTTTTGGTGTACAGTGAAATATATTAGACATGGTCATATGTTTGCAGTACACTCCCCAAGACCATGACATCAGTGGAGAGTTTTAGTGGTCCTGCTTTGGGTTTTGCTGGGGAATATCTGGTTATAATTTGTAAGGACAATTGTAGGGGATTGGTTCCTGCTTCAGGCTCTCGGGGATATCTGCTGGTACTTTAGATGGACATTAATGAGAACCGAGTGAATCAGGTCTGCCAGTTCTGCAGTGGGCCTTCAGAGACATCAGTTTCTCTAAGAGTGGTATTAGTAGAAACTTCATCCTGCCCAGGACTTCTGGAGGTATCTAGTTGGGCTCTCAGTAAAATGCCAAAAGTGGGAACAATTATTTCTATCTCTGGGAGGACATGGTTGAGGTTGAGTCCATCCGGGACTAGTCAGTCTTGCATTGCACTGAATCAGTGGAGGCTGAACTATATTGAATTGATCTTGCTCTGATCTTCCTGAGACTTCTCTGTGTTTGTTGAGATCTTAGTCTTTCTTTTCTTTAGATTTGTCTAAAATTACTGACTGTAAGTATAAAGTCCTTGTGGCCTGGGTACCACAAAAAAAATTAAAGTCTTAAGAGGCCACGATGGGGAGCCCTTCCCTCATTTATGAAGGCGTGCTCATGTGTGTGCATGTGTGTGTGTGTGTGTGTGTGTGTGTGTGTGTGTGTAAGTCTTTTGTTTAATGACTAAATGTATTTGTTTTAAGGCCTGGTTTAGGTCTTTTGTGCCAAATTGAAAGCTTCTGACTAAAATGCTATCTTAAGTGGTGAATCATTGTTCTCTTTTTGTTCTCAAATTAGCTACAGGGTGCCATGTTAGCTTTCTCCTCTGAAGAAAATAATTCTCTTCTGTTGGCTTCTTCCCCTTGTCTTTTGTAATAATTAATACCTCTATAGTCAAACACCCTTTATTCTTGGTGCTAGTTAATTATCTGTCTTATCTTCCTTGTTTTATTAGTGAACTAATTTCTGGATTCTTCTGAAGTAGTTTTAATTCTGTAATTGGTGGCCTTGGGTAAGGGCCAGTTCACAGAAGACCCCATTAGGTTATCTTTTAAAGCACTTTCAAGAAGCTTATGAAGACAACTGTGAATATAAAATTAAATGATCCAAGTAAAGGCTTCATATTCTCTGTGAATCAGAATGGCCTAGTTTTGGGGTTGAATGGCCATTGATTGGCCCCAGATAGTAAAGGCAGTCTGGAATATAATAACTGGAAATGCAGGCTGTCCCATTCAGTTTCCATATAATGATCAATGGCTAATTTTAACAATAAATTTAACTCAATGGCTAAAAGCTTATTTCATACAAAGAGGGTGTCACATCTTCATAGTCAAACCAGATTTGAATGTGAAACAGGATAAAAGAATAACTAAGGCAATAGTAGCAGCACTTTAAGAGACCAACTCTTTTAAGAATGAGGGAACCCCAAAGAAGCAAAATAGAGGAGAAAAAATTGAGAAAAAAAGGACTCAGCAAGAAAACAATCAATGCGCTTATTGTAAGGAAGAGGGTCATTGGAAAAATAAATGTCCCATATTACAAGCAGCCATGGGGAAGAAAGAAAAGCAAAACCCGCAAATTGAAAGTGTTTATCCAGACACTAGAGCCAAAAGACTAGCAAATATGCAGTTTGAGTAATAGAAAACCCAAGGAGGGACGCGTTGTGTGTGGAACGATAAAGTGGGGACGCAGCTGTGGAGAGGCGAACATGGACATGCCTCCTCCTCCCCTAGCTGCGCTCCTGCCCTCACCACCACAGTGCACCCAGGCAGAAGGCCGAGCACCAAAAGTCGAGCCCCACCACTAACTCCAGATACATGGTTAGGCTAGGGTTCAGCTTGCTCTGTGCAGAGTGACGGGGAAAGGCAATAAAGTAAGTGTAAGGTGACTAAAAATATAGAATGAAAACTAGTTTCAAATATCCACCTACTGACCAAAAGAGGTTTTGCCCATTTGAAAAATATAGAGTGAGAATAGTATTAAAAATTAGAACTTTGCAACAACAACAAAAAAAATAGAATTTTGCTTTAGAAAATGTTAAAGGAGAGAAATATTATTTAGAAGTTAAACCATAGGTGTGAACCTTGCTAGTTAATTGGCAGTTTCTTAAATTAAATTGCAGCTCCAGAAGGAGTAATACGATTATAGAAAATAAAATTATTAGAAATAACCCCTCCGTGGGTTGGGATAATAGCTAGTTGCCCTCTACTGGTGTAAAAAATTAGAGAAAAATTTCAACACTCTCCCACAGGGCCAAGGAGATGTTGGAGTCTCTCCAAGTCTCTCAGTTATGTAGAAGGCATGGAGTTCATAAGGGAGACACACTGCATTAACCAAAATAGTAAAAATTGTAAAAAGAATTTTTAGGGAACTGAGGAAAAAATTAGAAAACTCATATAGGCTAAAGCAGACCACTGTTAGAAAGGTAAATTCATAAAAATTGTATTTTTAATTGCTGCTTTTTTTGTAAAAAATAAAACTAAACAGCTGCTCAGGGGAGAAAATGAAAGTCGGCTTGGTTTTTGGAAATGCTGGGTCCAAACTCCCGCTCATCCATGCCAGCTCTTGCATAGAAATTGTGTCCCTAATCCCGCAGTGAAGGAGAAGGGAACAGGAGCCCTGAGAAAGATGGGAGCCACTTTGGGAATGAGCCTGGAGCCTCGCCGCTGCTGCCATCCTGCACTTGGCCACCTAGCATTCAGTCAGACCTCAGGTTGTGCAAAGAGGGGCAGGCATGTCAGATGCCTCCTCCTTTCCTCCTCTCCTAAGAACCCTGGTTGGCAAACTGTGATTCGCAATGAGCTCGCAGGCCACATAGGCCGTTATGTCCTCTTAGGAATAGCTCTCAAATGAAGAGGCAAGTGTGGGCGCTGCCTCAATTTGGAAGGTGCCTACATATATAATTCAAATTTAAAACTTGGCTCTTAAAGGAAAATTTAGCTATTGTACTGTTAGTAATTGGCGCTATTAACTAATAGGTTTTCCAACCACTAGGTTAAGAGTGGTGACTCATTTTTTCCCTACTATTTTTTTTGAAAAAAGTATTTCCGTGTTAAAATTATGTTATTTCAAAGGCCTTTTGTTAATTTTTATTTGCTTTTTTATAGCCTCGTGATACTGAAATCTTAGTTTAGTATTAGAAGTTGTTAATAATGTCTTTTTATGTAATATTTAATTTATCATAATTTTACAAAAATATTGTTCAATGTTAAGTAATATAAGGAAAGGAGTTATATCCTGGAACTCCTGCAAATCTATTTTATCATGCTCTTTGTTTAAAATTTCTTTTGAATGCTAATGTACTGAGATATTCAGCAACAAAGAGGCTCTGGAATCCTAAAGGAGACACCAAAACCTGTTTCTCCTGATTTTATCCAGCTAATAACCCTGCTTTTGTCTTTTTCCAAGAGTTTTTATAGACAGAAAAGGGCCCTCAAGTCCCTCAGTGAGATCTTCTGAGCATGGCTTTTAAGGTCTATAATGACCAATAAAGGAGACAGAAAAGGCAAGTGGAGCCCAAAAGAGATCAGGAAAATATAAGCTTCTGGCATTTACCCTTAAAGGCTCCGAAGCCCCAAAGAGGCTTCATAGAATTCTATCAGGGCCCTGCTTCAAAATTGGAAAGGTAGGTCATTGAGGTGAGGCCTGCCAGGCTTCTCAGACCCACCATGATACATACCTCTGCTGAGAGAAAAAGGGACATGAGAAAGTAAGCTGCCCCCTTGCTCCATGGAGTGAGGGTTCAGTCTCTTCCAACCCTAACCCAGCTACCTGTGACCTGACTTTACCCAGCCTACTCGGATTTACCACTGAAGGATAAAAGGTGCCCAAGACTATTGGCCGCATCTCATGGCACATTTTAAAAACCTAAGGTATTTCTTCCAAGTAGCAGTTAAAACTGATCTCATTTCTTGTAAACACGAGGGCCATTTACTATGCCTTGCCTGAATAGTTAAGTTATATTTATCTCTTGAAGAGCTCTACTGTGGGTATTAACTGCCTAATTTCTGTCACTTTGTTTAATGTATAGTGTCTTCTTTATTCCTCTTTTCTCAATGCCCCATGCCTATTGTAGGCTGGGACCTGCTCCTAATTCCAGCTACAAACAATTATTAGGGCTTAGTCTCTAGCTGCAAAGTGTAGAAATGTGACCACAGTTCCAGTGCCTTGTATATTTTCCTGAATATGAATGACTCATGCTACTTAGGACATTCCTCAGACTGAAATAGAAATTAGGTTCATTTGTAAATAATATAAAGCAGCAATGCTGTCAACATAAATTTAGTGAAATTACATTAATATATTAAGAACATTTGTGACTGTAACAATTTTATTTTGGATCCTGTTATATTAGTTAGAACTTTGCTTTGTTTAATAAACTAATAGACTTTAGTCATTTTATTGTATTAAGATGCTTGTTATAGTATTTGTTAACATTACCTATTTGAATTTTATTGTTTATTTTATATTTTTCAGGCTGTCTCAAAATCAGGACATAGGAATTTAAATAGAAAGATGCCACCCAAAACCAGTAGGGTCTTGGGATCCTTATTGCCAAAGGTTTATTCAAAACCAATTAGAAAAAGATTTTACCAACAGAAAATGAATTTTTCAAAGTAAACATTTAAAAATACACTTTAATAAAATAATTGACAATTGTTAGGAAATTGCTATATATGGTTCTTTTCAGATTTAGCTTGCCCATTCTAATATTGGACATGTATTTGTGTCTACAGTCTCAAAGCTAGTAGAAAAAAAACCAAAATTAACTAGAAACTAATTTGAAGTTACATTGTGCCCACAGGTACCCAAAGGTTCAGGGCAAATAAAGTGCATGAATCAAATAGGAAATGTAATGTAACCACCCTTTCCCTAAGTACTTGCAGGATTTACAGGTTACTCAGCAAACTGTTCAAAAGACTGTCCAAGAGGCACTTTCAGAATTACCAGGAGATCAAGTACATAAGTCAAGGACAGACTCCCACATGGATGGGTCCACACACCATGATCCTGACTACTCCCACTGCTGCTAAGGTACAAAGATGGCGTGCCCTTTTTCAACCACAAACTGGATTCTGGTTGGCTTACGTACAGCAAATGCATAAAGAAACTTACTAAGGACTTCCTTTTAATCAGACTTTGTGTAAACAAAAACTAGGGTAAAAAGAAAGTCAACTTAATTGTCATTAAAGGTGAAAGAGTTCTGACAAAAAGTAAATTGTTATAAAAGCCAAATAATTTTATGTAAGTTGCAAAAGGTTTGTACAATTTTTAGAAAAACAATCAGTATTTTTTGTTTCTTTAGTGAACTGTATTGCTATTAATGCTGTTTGTTAAATATCTATTACATGTTATAAGTTAATATCTTCTACACAACAGCTTCATGCTATTTAGTAAATTAAGTAAATAATTTGACTCAGGAAATAAAACAGTAGGGATTGTTTTAAGGTAACAAAAACTACAGGATTAATATTAATATTTTAAAAAGCTTGAATATTTTATTAATTTGAGCTATGCATTAAGAGAGATTTTGTAAATGATCTTTGTAGTTGTGTGATTAGCATCATACCAGGATGACCAATAGCATTGAATTGTAAATGCAGAGGGGAGGAGATTTGGATTCTCTGACCTCACCCCACATCTATAAGGAAGCAAGTCAATAGCTAGCCAGGTGTAGGAACAAAAAAATTAAAATAAACCTCATATTAATGGGCCATTTACAGGCATTTGTCCCATAAAAACTACCTCTCCCCTCCTGAAAGCAGGTAGTAAATGTATGTATCTTTAAACAAAGGAATAACAAATGAACACTAAAAAATATAGGAATATCTTTTAATATGTAAAGTGACATTTTTACCATTGTGTTGCCCTTGTAAGTTTTAATATGTAAAAGCATCTTTTTATGAATCCTATAGACAGATGTTATAAACTTGCTAATGAATTGTTTCTATCTCCACCTTCATCCTTTTCCCAAACCTATATAGGAGAAAACAAATGTTATAAGCTTATTCCATGATGTCAGTCTTTTTCCCCACCCATGTAATATTAAGGGTATATAACCAGCCCCTAGAATATTATAGATGCACACAATTTGCATCTGCTGCCCTGTGTAAGCTATATGTGGTTGACATATTTAATAAATTTTCTTCTTTAATAAAACTCTTCAAAATTTATCTGGACTTGGTGTCTCTATGAAAACCCACGGAATTGTGGATTGAGTACTTTACAAAAAAATAAATAAATAAAATGAAAATAAACTACTCCTCCTGGATCCAACAACTAATTAAAGTCAGAAGAAAAACCAACATCTCAAAAATTGTATAGACATTTGAATATGAAAAATAAGAGTGTATCAGAGCAGAAGCCTGTTGCTGCAGCCAATATCAGACTTTATTTAAGAACTCTCCAGTGGGTCCAAGATGATGGCATTTGTCAACACTGAGCTTCCACCTGTTGTAAGATACCAAAAGCTACAAAATTAATATTAATATTTTAGGAAGCTTAAAAAACATTTCATTAATTTGGGCTAGGCATACAGAGAGATTTTGTAAATAATCTTTGTACTTATGTGATTAGTATAAAACCAAGATGGCTGATGGCATTCTGTTGTAAATGGAAAGGGGAAGGAGACTTGGATTATCTGACCTTCCCAAACACCTATGGGGAAATGAGTAAATAGCTAGCCAGGTGCAGAAAGAGAAAAAATTAAAATAAACAATTTCTTATATTAACATGCCATTTACAGGCATTCGTCCCCATGGAAACTACTTCTCCCCTCCTGAAAGCATGTAGTTAATATCTGTATCTCTAAACAAAGGAATAACAAATGAACACTAAAAATTATAGGAATGTCTTTTATTATGTAAATTAACTGTTGCCTTCTAAATTTTAATATGTAAAAATATTTTTTTGTAAACCCTGTAGAGTAGACGAATGTTATAAACTTGCTAAAAAATTGTGTCCCATCCACCTTTCATCCTTTTCCGATACCTGTGTAGGTTATAACAAAGCTTATACCATGATGTCAGGCTTTTCCTCAGCCCATATATACTTAAGGGTATATAACCAGCCCCTAAAATATTATAGATGCACACGATTTGGGACTGCTGCCCCATGTAAGCTATAAGCGGCCAACATATTTAAGAAATTTCCTCCTTTAATAAAACTCTTCAAAATTTATCTGAACTTGGTGTCTCTATGAAAACACGTGGAATTGTGGATTGGGTACTTTATAACATTTGGTGCCAAATGTGGGGCCTATGGTATTTCGCAACACTGGGTAGAGGCACTCCGAATCGGCTGGTTTCTCCAGAAGGCTGCCCAATCCCTCTTGAATCTCAAGGAGAGGCATGCCACCTGACATGTTTTCAGGTCTCCTGGTCTTCCTGTGGGTCTGAGAAGTCCTCTGGTAGATGCTTCATGGTTTCCAAATTCAACAATTTAGACAATTTGGCAGAGAAATCAAGGAGGTAGGTAAAACAACTCTCTGACTTTACTGAATTTTCTGGCTTTCTTCTAAACTATTGCTTTCGCTTTTCTGTCTGAGATTGGTACTGGTCAAATTTGTTTGGGACCAGAATGTAAGTCTTTGGGGGCTTCATTGTGTTGTGACTCCAGAAATGTGACTCTGGTGATATAAGTAGGGCCTTCAAAGCTGCTTTGGTGAGCTGAAACTCTGAAAAATTGTAGGTAAAATAAAACATTTGTTTTGCTGAGTTGTAACTCTGAAATTTTGTAGATAAAAGCAAAGCTGTTGCTTTTACTGAGTTGTAGAGATGTTGTTGACCGAGGGCACACCTTGAAGACTCTAGACCCAAGTGTGTGGGTAAAACAGAAGAAAAAGTTTATTACACTCGCAAGCAGGCTCAAGGCAAGGAGGTAGCCAAGAGCACTCTCAGTCTTTTTGCAAGGGCTTTTATACTTTGGTAGGCAAGCAAGCAACCATTTACAGAAGCTGAGTTGGCAGTTGGTCATTAACCCTTATCCTATCTTTATCAGGAACACATACCTATTTGGTAAGCAGTTTCGGTTGTGGTCAAGCTGCCTCTAGTGAACTAGCTCTAAGCAAATTTCTCAGTGGTTTATGGTAGGGAGCGGTCAATTCCTGCTTTCTTTAATTTTAGTCAAAAGGTCAAGCAGAATTTTTCCACTCACAGTTACATTTCCTCCTCTTTCTCTTGCATATCTCTAATCCTAGAGATCTGAGTCCTGGTTTAATCTTTCATAATGCTGTCTTACAATCATGAGTTTTACGGTCCCTATTTGCCCCTGCAGGAATGTGGTTAGTCTATTTAAGACACACGGTCCAATAGTGACAACTAGCAGTAGTACTATAAGGGGTCCTGCCAAGGTGGAGATGAGGGTAGTCAACAAGGGTGATTTGGTATACCACCCTTCGAACCATCACTGCTGGTCCTGTAGTCTCTTTTCTCTAGCCTTCAGCCTTTCTTTTAGTTTGCTCATGGAGTCTCTTACTACTCCAGTGTGGTTGGCATAGAAACAGCATTCTTCTTTCAAGGCAGCACACAAACCACCCTCTTTCAGAAATAACAAATCTAAGCCTCATCTATTTTGCAACACGACCTCGGAGAGGGAGGTTAGTGACTTTTCTAAGGCTTCTATTGACTGCTCTATGGCCTTTAAATCCTGGTTAATAGCAGACTCTAGCAAGGCCATTTGTCTGGGTCCTTCAACTAGGGCAGCGGTTCCTGTTCCTACTCCTGCCAATACCCCGGCTCCCAGCAGTACTGCTAGGGTGAGTGTGACAGGCTCTCTTTTATATCTGGTCTGCCCCTCAACCATCTCTTCAAAGTCCTCATCCCCATGATATATAAGGTGGGGGAAAACCCTAACCATTACACAAAAATCTTGAGAGTTGTTAAATGCCTGAGTGGACACACAGGGAGTTAGGCCTGTTCTGCATGCCCATTGAGTTCCTTTTTCAGGGATTAAATAGGAACTGTTAGGGGAAATTGAAATAGTCTGCAGGCATCGGGCCTTGTCTGAGGCAGACGGGGTTCCTAGACATATTCCCTGTCCAGTCACTTCTGGGAGGGTGAGCATGTGATGCCTGTTCCAGTTACACTGGGAAGAGCTTTCATTCTTGTAATAACTTCCATTGACTGCAACCCCTTCATAATAGGGAGGTCCTGCCTGTAAACATATCCAGCAAGAGTCAGTAAGGTTAGGATAGGTGCTATTTAGAGTCTTAAAGCCTCCTTCTATTAAGTCTAGTAATCGTTGCCTCGTGGATGGACCTGGCGGGGTTCATGGCAGTGGTGTACCACTGGCTGGGCTGCTAGCTGTATCCCTCGGGGATGGAGTAGCTTGCATCAGGGCTGGGAGGGGCTTGCTAGGCCTTGGGGCCCTTTGGTCAGCCAGTACTTTGTTAGGTCCTAATGAGCTGCCTCTGGTGATATCTATATGGAGCGTAATTTTAAACGTCAATCCAGTATCATGTCCTGATACATACATTCTTAAGCCCCACTGCCTGCCTTTTAGCTTTGTATTATCTTGCCTTCTTCCATGGTGGGTAAAGGTAATATTCAGTGGGTTACAGGTGAAATTTGTACATGGCCCACTACCAGTCCAGGTCCCTGGCCTCTGTGCAGAGAAGCCAGAGGCTTCATTCCCGGAGCAGCAGGAGTCCCGAATTCCTGCCCCTTCCCGGGCTACTCGCATTACCCTAATCCAGTCCCAGGAGGAGGTGGGCCTCCAGTAAGTTGTTCCGGTAGTTTCACACCCCCAGGCTTTGCAGTAAAAGACCTCTATTCCCCCACATCTCCAGGCTGTATCCCTTTTGCGACCATCTCTTGGGCACACATAGAAATCAGAATTATACAACTCTGCTCGCAAAGCAGGGTGGCCACAACCATAACTATAGCCGTTCTAACTGACAGGGCAGGCACATTCTCCAGATACACAAGGAGGTGGGCCTACCCTTGGGTCAGCCATGGGTATATCCCAATTGCCTAGTCTGGCTACAAGTTGGCAAAGGTCTGGGTACAGGGACGGCCACCAAGTCCAGGGGGGATGGTCATTGGAAGTTATTTCCCATACTATATCACTGGTCCCTGATATCACCTGCCATGTCTGTTGGATCGGTTGGTGGGGATTTGTTATGGCAGTGGACACACAGCTTGAGGGGATTATCTGTTTTCTCCACTGTCCACTGGTCATCAGGAGCAGGAGCAGGCTTGAGGTGTAAAGTATGGATCCAAGCAGCGATGCCATCGACTTTTACAGCAGTGGGTGTGATGAGGAGGACCTGGTAGGGTCCCTTCCAGCGGGGTTCGAGTGTTCGGTGTTGGTGTCTCTGGACATAGATGAAGTCCCCAACCTGATAGCGATGTGGGGTCCTGTCTCCTGCCGGCTGGTAAAGGTCAGACAACTGCTTCCATAGGCAATGTTGTTCTCTGACCAGGGCCTGTAACCTAACAGACAAGGGGGTATTCGGGATATTTATGTCAGAGGGGGATAAATCCCGAATAGGCGGAGGGGTTCCAAAAAGTATTTCAAAGAGAGT
This sequence comes from Saccopteryx bilineata, assembly GCF_036850765.1. Classification (NCBI taxonomy): domain Eukaryota; kingdom Metazoa; phylum Chordata; class Mammalia; order Chiroptera; family Emballonuridae; genus Saccopteryx; species Saccopteryx bilineata. The sequence goes on along the minus strand of NC_089496.1, from coordinate 114,145,043 downwards.
TAGGTTAGTTTTAGCCGAAGGGGTATTATTCTGAGCCCGGAAAAGAGCATATGGTAGGAGCATTACCCAATCTCTATGGCCAGTCTCTATGACTAATTTAGTTAAGGTCTCTTTAATTGTTCTATTCATTCTCTCTACCTGTCCTGAACTTTGGAGTCTATAAGCACAATGTAGTTTCCAATTAATTCCCAATATTTTGGCTACCCCCTGGCTTACCTGGGCCACAAACGCCGGTCTGTTATCAGACCCTATTACCTTTGGAAGGCCAAATCTAGGAAAGATTTCTTCCATAATCTTCTTAATTACCACCGCCGCCATCTCATGTTTGGTAGGGAAGGCTTCTACCCATCCTGAAAAGGTGTCTACAAAAACTAAGAGATACCTTAGTCCATACTTGGCAGGTTTTACCTCAGTGAAGTCTACTTCCCAATATTGGCCTGGTCTGGTGCCTCGGAGACGGGTTCCTTTGGTTCCTTTGGCTGGGTAGGCATTTACCATCTGGCAGGCCTTACAAGCTTTGACTACTTCCTTTGCCATTTGCCTCTTCTCGGGGGTGGTCAATGTTTTATCATCCCGAAGCAGTTGTACCAGTTTGTCAGTCCCAAGGTGGGTGAGACGGTGGGCCATCTGGAGGAACGTCCGAGCATCCTCAGGTTCCTTTAAGTGGGTCAGGGTGGGGGATGGCTCTGCTTCTATAGTGAGGATGTTGGAGGCAGTCCTCATGGCTACCGCTCGAGCCTCCTCATCCGCCTTCCTGTTGCCTTTGGCTACTGGGTCTTGCCCTTTCTGGTGCCCAGGGCAATGGACAATGGCCAGCTCCCATGGGAGCATGACAGCATCTAAGAGGGCTAGGATTTCTTGTTTGTGCTTAATGTCTTTACCTGCTGATGTGAGCAGGCCCCTTTCTTTATAAATTGCCCCATGCACATGTGCAGTGGCAAATGCATACCTGCTGTCCATGTAGACGGTGGCCCGCTTACCACTAGCCAGTTCTAAGGCCTTTGTTAGAGCTATTAGTTCTGCCTTTTGGGCTGAGGTTCCTGGGGCATGTCTCTTTGACCAGATTACTTTTTCATTGTCTACCACTGCAGCCCCAGCTCTGCATTCTCCTTCATACAGAAAACTGCTTCCATCAGTGTACCAAATTAAGTCAGATTGTGGCAATGGTGTGTCCGTAAGTCTTTCCGGATCCCAGCCTCCTTGGCTAGGATATCCCTGCACTGATGGTGGACAGTTTCCCCCTCTTTCCTAGGTAGCAGTGTGGCTGGGTTCAAAACAGTTGGAGAGCCAAAGGTGATCCTGTCTTTATCTAACAGGAGGTTTTGGTAATGAGTAATGTGGGCATTGGTTAGCCAGCAGTCTGGAGGTTGTCTGATTATGCTTTCCAGGGCATGGGGGGTGACAACAGTCAATTTTTGGCCCAGAGTCAGTTTGTCAGCATCTTTGACCAGGAGGGCCACAGCGGCGATCACCCGTAAGCATCCCGGCCACCCTTTTGCAACTGTGTCCAACCTCTTAGAGAGATAAGCCACCGGCCATTTCCAGGGTCCCAGAGACTGAGTCAATACTCCTTTAGCTATCCCTTCCTTCTTGTCTACATAGAGAGTAAATGGCTTCTCTATGTTGGGGAGTGCTAAGGCCGGGGCTGACAACAGTGCTCTCTTGATTTGGTCAAAGGCCTTTTGCTGTTCATCTCCCCAGGTATACTCAGTTCCATCCTTTAACAAGGGGTACAGAGGGGCGGCTAGTGTGGCAAAGCCGGGTATCCATAGTCTGCAAAAACCTGCTGTGCCCAAGAACTCCCTGAGGATTTTTTGGAGGCGGGATTTGAGTAACAATCTTTTTCCTGGCCTCAGTTAGCCATCTCTTACTGTCTCGAAGAGAGTAGCCCAGGAAGGTGACTTCGGGTTGGCAGATCTGGGCCTTTTTGGCGGATGTCCAGTATCCCAGTTTGGCCAGTTCGACAAGCAGTTTCTCAGTTCCCTGTTCGCACTGCTCTATGGTGGCGGCTGCAAGTAACAGATCATCAACATACTGCAACAGAGTTACCTCAGGGGTGGAGGCTTGGTAGGCACTCAAGTCCTGGTGCAGTGCTTCGTCAAAGATGGTGGGAGAGTTCTTGAAACCCTGGGGTAGCCGTGTCCAGGTGAGCTGTCCACTGAGTCCATTCTCAGGGTCCGTCCATTCAAAAGCAAACAGGGGTTGGCTGTCCTCATGCAGGCGCAAGCAGAAGAAGGCATCTTTCAGGTCCAGTACTGTATACCACTTCCTGTCAGGACTGAGGGTACTGAGGAGGTTGTAAGGGTTTGGGACCGTTGGATGTATGTCCATTACCCAACTGTTAACCTCTCTCAAATCCTGGACTGGTCTATAGTCCCCTGTCCCTGGTTTCTTCACTGGTAGCAGGGGGGTGTTCCACCCTGATTGACAAGGCCTCAGGATCCCTTGTCCTAGCAGCCTCTGGATGTGAGATCTAATGCCTTCCTGGGCCTCTTTACTCATGTAGTATTGTTTGACCATTATGCGGGTGGTGGAGGGTTTTAAGTATACTACCACCAGAGGCCTTTGTACTGCCAATCCTGGCCCTGCCATTTCTGCCCAGGCCTCTGGGGAGCTCTGAAGCCACCTGTCTTCTGTTGAATGGGGTCCGGGGGCAGGGGTCTCATACAGTTTATACTCATCTTCAGCAAAAAAGGTCAGCATGGTCACAACAGGCTGACTGACAAGAGGGTTACTGAATCTTACTTCTGGTCCCTGAGGTTTGAAATCAATACTTGCCCCTAACTTGGTAAGCAAATCCCTCCCCAGCAGCGGGGCAGGGCATTCTGGTATGACCAGAAAGGAGTGCTGTACTTTTCCCCTCCCCAGGTCCATTGTCCTTTTAGTTGTCCATGACCTATGCTGGCATCCATTTGCCCCCTGGACCAAGGATTTTTTTGTTTGAGAGGGGACCCAGCAGACTCTGCAGGGTGGAGTAAACCATTCCAGTATCTACCTCAAAATCGATTGGTGTCCCCTCTACATTGAATGTTACCCTGAGTTCGGGGAGGGGGTCCGAACCCTGACGCCCCTAATATCCTAGGGCAAGGATTTCCTCAGTCTTCTTTTTCTTCTTCTTAGGGCAGTCCCTGACCCAGTGTCCTTTTTTACAGTAGGCACACTGGTTAGGTCCTAATTTTGATTTTTGGTTTGTGCCCGAGGTACTATGCTTTCCTCTTCTATCTTGTTTCCCTACTACGGTAGCCAAAATCTTCATTAACTCTTTATTTTGCTTATTTTCCTGCTCCTCACATTCTTTTTCTAATCTTTGCTCCTTTTCCTCTGCTGTCTCTCTTTTATAGTATACCTTATCAGCTTCCTTGACTAAATCTCTCAGAGCCATGTCCTGTAACCCATCCATCCTCTGGAGTTTCCTCCGAATATCAGTAGCTGACTGTCCTATAAAAGCCATAGCCAGTGCCCTCTCTGTTCTTCAGACTCAGGGTCGAAAGGGGTGTACCTCCTATAGGCTTCTATTAGTCTCTCTAGGAATCTGGATGGGGATTTCTCTGGCCCTTGAATTACTTCTCTTACCTTAGCCAAATTAGTGGGGCATCTCGCCGCCGCTTGGAGACCCATCATCAGAGTATGGTGATAGAGTAAGTGTCACTGCCTACCTTCAGGTGTATTAGGGTCCCAGTTAGGCCACCTCAAGGGAAAAGCTTCATCTATGAGGTTGGGAAGTTGAGTAGGACGACCATCAGGTCCAGGAACCAATTTCCTGGCTTCGAGAAGAATCCGGTCTCTTTCTTCTGAGGTGAAGAGGATACCTAAAAGTTGCTGGCAGTCATCCCAAGTGGGCTGATGGGAAAACATAAGAGACTCGAGAAGGTCAGTAAGTTTTACAGGGTCCTCTGAAAAAGGCGGATTATTGTTTTTCCAATTGTATAGATCTGAGGAGGAGAAGGGCCAATACTGAAGCGCCGGCATGTTCCCCCCTTGGCCGTCAGGGACAGGGGGTCTGAAATGTCGAAGGGGCAGGGTGATGGCCACGTCATCTGGGGTTTGTGCTCTCCGGCTCCGGGTACCTTGGGCTGGACCCTCCACTGATGGTCCCCATTCATTTTTATGTGGGGCCCCAAGCTGGGGACCAGCAGTGCTGGCAGGGACAATTCTGGGATAGGGAGGCGGAAGTCCCGAATCAAAAAGAATAAATTCAGTTTGAGATTCAGGGAGAACAGAGGAGGGAAGGGGGGGATACAGGGATGAAGCAGGCGCCGTTGGCTCCGGAGGTTTGAGTGGAAGCATAGAGGAGATGTCTGGATGAGTTAGAGCAGGTCTGGGAGGGCCCGGAGTGGTAGAGAGGGTTATTGGAAGGAAGGGTGTAGGGGGAGGAAGGAAAGGTCGGACCCAAGGAGGAGGGTCGTCGGCCAGGTCTTCCCAATCCCAAATATAAGGCTGTTGATCCGGATGGCCATGAGGTCCTGGACTGAAGACAACTGCTTTAACCACCTTTATGGTGTCCTTGTGAAAGGTTCCAGTGGTCGGCCAACCTACTCCGAAGTTGGGCCACTCGGAGGCACAGAAAGTCTGCCACTTGCGCTTTTTAACAAGAAGAGACAAATTATGGGCTCGGGCATCCACCTCAGACCAATGAGACAATGTCAGGGACAATGGGGTAGAAGGACCTTGTCCCATTTTAATTTCAAAGAGAAAGAAAGACAGAAAAAAAGTCACAAAGAAAACACTGACAAAAACAGACAGACAAAGCCAGCTATGCCGTGATCGGCAAAATGAAACTAAAAATAAATCTAGCGGTCCGGACCAACGAGCTCGGTTGGAAACTGGCAACAAATCTACAGATTCTGTCTGAGACAGCAGATGGACTTCCAAGCATCCTTGGTAGTCCTCACACTCCAGGGCGTCCCCCGGAGTCGTGGCCTGCGACCCCCTGACACGTCTGTCGGTCGCAGCCAGGAGGGACTCACGTCCCTGCCTGACAGCCACCACCAGTTTCACTCACCAAGCATCAGGCATTCGTCTCGTGGTCTGCGAGGAAGTGGAATCTCGGTGGAACCTCCAAATGTTGACCGAGGGCACACCACAAAGACTCTAGACCCAAGTGTGTGGGTAAAACAGAAGAAAAAGTTTATTACACTCGCGAGCGGGCTCAAGGCAAGGAGGTAGCCAAGAGCACTCTCAGTCTTTTTGCAAGGGCTTTTATACTTTGGTAGGCAAGCAAGCAACCATTTACAGAAGCTGAGTTGGCAGTTAGTCATTAACCCTTATCCTATCTTTATCAGGAACACATACCTATTTGGTAAGCAGTTTCGGTTGTGGTCGAGCTGCCTCCGGTGAACTAGCTCTAAGCAAATTCCTCAGTGGTTTATGGTAGGGAGTGGTCAATTCCTGCTTTCTTTAATTTTAGTCAAAAGGTCAAGCAGAATTTTTCCACTCATGGTTACAATGTGTAGTTAAAACAAATCGTTTGGCCTGACCAGGCGGTGGCGCAGTGGATAGAGTGTCGGACTGGGATGCGGAAGTACCCAAGTTCGAGTCTCCGAGGTCGCATGCGGGCTCATCTGGCTTGAGCAAAGAGCTCGCCAGCTTGGACCCAAGGTCGCTGGCTCCAGCAAGGGGTTACTCGGTCTGCTGAAGGCCCACGGTCAAGGCACATGTGAGAAAGCAATCAATGAACAACTAAGAAGTCGCAATGCGCAACGAGAAACTGATGATTGATGCTTCTCATCTCTCTCTGTTCCTGTCTGTCTGTCCCTGTCTATCTCTGCCTCTGTAAAAAAAAAAAAACAAAAAAACAAATCGTTTGCATTCCTGAGTTTTAACTTTGGAAGTTTGTAGGTAAAGCCAGTTTTCTGGCATTACTGAGTAGAACCTAATCTCATTGTGGATCCTCCAGAGACCGAGAGGTCAGTAGGAGATCCATTTTTCTTAATTAGGATTCTCTGGATGCATTTATTTGTACTATAAAAAATAACTAAAAAGGACTGAATAAAGACCCCAAATTTCCAGAGGCAGCTAGTTATGGTATGCTCTCAAAGAAAAGCCTGAGTTAAGACACCTTTGTATATTTCAAAATCTTATTTTTTTGTTGTTCTCTTTACTTTTGTATAAAAAATTCCTAGGTTTAAGTTTAAAGTCCTTGCAGGGACGTGGCCTGTGAAAACCTAAGAGGCCACGATGGGGAGCCAATCCATTGTCTATGAAAATGTGCTTGTTTGTGTGTGTATAAGTTCTTTGTTTAATGTCTAAATGTGTCTGTTTTAAAGTATAGCTTAGGTCTTTTGTGTCAAAATTGGAAGCTTCTGACTAAAAAACAATCTTAAGTGGTGAACTATTATTCTCTTTGTTCTCAAATTAGCTTCAGGGTGCCCTGTTAGGTTTCTCCTCTGAAAGAAATTATTCTTTTCTGTTGGCTTCTTTACCTTGTCTTGTGTAATAATTAATATCTCTGTAGTCAAACACCTTTTATTCTGGGTGCTAGTTATTTATCTCTCTTATTTTTTTGTTTTTATCAGTGCAATAATTTCTGAATATTTCTGAAGTAGTTTTAATTTTGTAATCAGTAACCTTGGCTATTACATATGGGAGGAGGGACCAGTTCAAAGAAGAACCCATTAGGTTGTCTTTTAAAACAATTTCAAGAAGCTCATGAAGACAACTGTGGGTATGGGATTAACTGGTCTAAGAGAAGGCTTTGCACTGTCTGTGAATCACAATGGTCAACTTTCAGAGTTGAATGACCAAAAGGTGGGACTTTTAATCCCCCCCAAAAAAAGAAGTCTGCAAGATAATAACTAGGAATTCAGGCTGTCCTGATCAATTTCCATGCATTAATTAATGGCTAAATTTAACATATATCCTCCACAGTGGCTAAAAGCATATTCAATACAGAAAAGGCAATACATCTTTCTAGTCCAGCCAGACATATCTAAGACAGAATAAGAATTCATGAAAACAAATGAGAACTCAGTTAAGAAGAAATCAATGTGCATATTGCAATAAGTAATACATCCGGGAAAGCATTTTTCCCGCCTCTAGGAGAAAGGGCTGGCAAGCAAGTGATTTAGGTGAGAGAAGAGAGAAAAGCTGAGTGAGGATCTCGGTGTTTGGAACGATGGAGTGGGGTTGTGATGGCAGAAAGATGAACATACACAAGACCCCTCCCCACTAGCCACACTCCTGCCCTTGCCATCACAGCGCACCCAAGCCAAAGGCAAACAGCAGGCAGAAAGCCGAGCACCAAGAGGAGAGCCTCACCGCCACCTCCAGACGCATACTTAGGCTAAGATTCAGCCTGCTGTGTGTGGAGCAACAGGAATAGGCACTAGGGAAAGGGTGAGGTAACTAAAAATATAGAATATAAACTAGTTTCAAATGTCCACCTAATGACCAGAAGAGGTTTGCCCATTTGAAAAAATATAAAGTAGGAATATTAGAAATTAAAACTTTGCTTTAGAAAAATCTTAAAACAAATAGAATTTAGAAATTAACAAACCATAGGTGTGGACCTTGCTAGTTAATTGGCAGTCTCTTAAATTAAACTGAAACTCCACAAGGAATAATAAAAACATAAATAATAGAATTATAGGAAATAAATTTTAAAATAAGCCCTTCATAGGGGGGATAATGGCTTGTTGACCTCTACTGGTGTAAAAAGAAAAATTTCAACAATCTCCCACAGGCAAACAGGATGCTGAATCCTCTATAATCCTCTCGATTATTTAGAAGGCATGAAGTTTATAAGGGAGACCCCCTGCATTAGAAAAATTGTAAAAAAATTTTTCAAGGAATTGTAGGAAAATCTAGGAATCTCATATAGGCTAAAACAAATCAGTATTGAAAAAATAATTTTGTGAAAATTATATTTAGCTGCTCAAAGCAAGACAGTTAGTTTACAGGTGGCATATTTATTCAATTTCTGCTTGGGAGAGGCCTCATTATCTTGCTAAGAAACTTGACTACAAACGAAAAGAAAAATAAATGGATAAATAAATAAATAAATAAATAAAAGCAACAGACTCTGCTTCCAGTTATTGGAGTTGGCTTCCCCATCAGGCATCCATCCCATCCCTCATAATTGACTTAATAGTGTAAATTACTGTAAGTCAAAAAAAGTTAATATCTCTTTGCCAACTAGATAATTTGTACCAAAAATCCCTTATGATTTAAAAAATATCATATTTTCTATGTTAAAATATATATATTATCTCAAAGGCCTTTTGTTTATTCTTTTATTTACTGTTTTATAGCCTTATAACTGTGATGGCAAAACTTTTTATAAAAAACTGCACACTTTTGCAGTGCTGGTCAAAGTGGTCCCTCCCTCCCACTAGTGGGCATTCCAGTTTTCATAGTGGCCCAATCACAGTGCCATTTAGTTGCTCTGGTACCACCCACCAAGACTGCTGGAATGCCCACTAGTGGACAGGAGAGACCAGGTTAACCAGCACTGCTAAAGTGGGTAGTTTTTATAAAAAGGTTCACCATCATGGCCTTATAATATTGAAATCTTAGTTTAAATATTAAAAATTATTTATAATGTCTTTTTATATAATGTTAATTTTATTATCATTTTAAAACAATACCATTCAATGCTATGTAATATAAAAAAGACATCATATCATAAAACTTCTACAAATCTATTTTATCATACTTTTGTTAAAATTATTTATTTTTTTTAGAGACAGAGAGAAAGTCAGAGAGAGGAATAGACAGGGACAGACAGACAGAAATGAAGAGACGAGAAGCATCAATCATTAGTTTTTCATTGTGCATTGCTACTGCTTAGTTGTTCATTGATTGCTTTCTCATATGTGCCTTTAGCAGACTGAGTAAACCCTTGCTAGAGCCAGCAACCTTGGGCTCAAGCTGGTGAGCTGTTGCTCAAACCAGATGAGCCCATGCTCAAGCTGGCAACCTCAAAGACTCAAACCTGGGTCCTTCTGCATCCCAGTCCAATGCTTTATCAATAGCACCACCACCTGGTAAGGAAAAAAAAAATTTTTAAATACTAATATACTGAGTTATTCAGCAGTGAAGAGACTCTGAAATTCTAAAGGAGACGCCAAAACCCTGTTTTTTAAATTTAATCAGCCTAATATGCTGCTTTTGTCTTTTCCAAGAATTTATATAAACAAAAAAAGGGCTCTGAAGCCCCTCAGCAAAGTCTTCTAAGCATGGCTCTTAAGGTCTATAATGACCAAGATAGAAACAGAAAAGGCAAATAGAGCCCAAAAGAGATCAGAAAAATACTAGCTCTTGGCATATACCCTTAAAAGCTCCAGAGCCTCTTGGGGGCTTAATAGAATTCCCTCAGGGCCCTGCTTCAAGAGTGGGGAAAAAAGTCATTTAGCTGAGGCCTGCCAGGCTTCTCAGCCCCACTGGGGGACATGTCTTTGCTGTGAAAAAAAAAGGGACACAAGAAGGTAAGCTGCCCCCTTGCTCCATGGAGGGAAGGTTCAGTCTTTTACAGCCCTTTCCAACTTCCTGTGACCTGACCTTACCCAGGTTGCTGGGACTTGCCACTGAAAGCTAAAATGTGCTTAAGGCTGTTGACCTCATCTTATGACACTGTTTATGAGCCTAATGTATTTCTTACAAGTAGCAGTTAAAACTAATCTCATTTCTTGTAAACATGAAGGCCATTTACTATGCCTTGTCTGAATATTTGAGTTTTATTTATCCCTTGAAGATCTTTACTGGGGTAATGACAGTCTGATTTTTGTTGCTTTATTTAATGTATAATGTCTTCTTTATTTCTCTTGTCTCAATGCCCCATGCCTATTTTAGGCTGGGACCTGCTCCTAATTCCAGCTAGAAACATTGATCATTAGGACTTAGACTCTAACTCTGAAGTGTAGAATGTAACCACAACTCCAATGCCCCAATGCCTTGTGGACTTTTCCTGAATGTGTGTAACTCCTGCTCTTTAGGACATTTCTCAGACTAAAATAGAAATTAGATTACATTTGTAAATAATATAAAACAACAATAATGTCAACATAGACTTAGTAAAATTACGTTAACATATTAAGAACATTTATGACTATAAAAATTTTATTTTAAATCTTGTTATATTAACTAAAATTTTATTTTCATTTAATAATCTAATAAACTTTAGTCACTTTATTGTATTAAAACACTTGTTATAATATTTGTTAACATTAGCTATTTGAATTTTATTATTAATTGTATATTCTTCCAGTCTGCCTCAAAATTGGAACATAGTAATTCAAATGAATAGATGCCATCCAAAACCAGTGGAGTTTTAGGACCCTTATTGTCAAAGGTATATTCAAAACCAATTACAAAAAATTTTAAAAACAATAAAGAAAGGAATTTTCTTAAGTACCCAAAGGTTCAGGGCAAATAAATTACATAAATCAAATAGTAAAAAAAAAATAACTACCCCTTAAGAACTTGCAGGATTTACAGGTTACTAAGCAAACTGTTCAAAAGACTGTTGAGAAGACACTTCCAGCATTATGATGAGATCAAGTACAGCACCCAAGCACTTACATCCATGTAGATTGGTCCACACAGCTTGATCCCGACCAATCCCACTGCTGCTAAGGTAGAAATGTGGCATGCCTTACTCCAACCACAAACCAGAGGCTGGTTGGTCTGAGTACAATGAATGTATAAAAAAAACTCACTAAGGACTCCCTTTTTAATAAGACTTTGGAAAAAGGGAAACTAGGGTAAAAAAAAAGTCAACTCAATTGTCACTAAAGCTTAAAAAATTTTAAATTTAAAATTTTGACTAAAAATAAATTATTATAAAAACCAATAGTTTTATATGTTACAAAAAATCATACAATCTATAAAAAATTAATCAATATTTGTTTCTTTAATAAATTATATTGCTATTAATGCTGTCTGCTAAATATCTGTTACATGTTATAAGATAATATTCCTAAACAACAGCCTTATGCTGTTCAATAAATTAAGTCAAAGATTTGACTTAGAGAATAAAATCAGTGGGGATTCTTGTAAAATACCAAAAGCTACAAAATTAACATTAATATATTAGGAAGCTTTAAAACATTTCAATAATTTGGGCTAGGCATACAGAGAGATTTTGTAAATAATCTTTGTACTTATGTGATTAGCATAAAACCAAGATTGCTGATGGCATTGTGTTGTAAATGCAAAAGGGGAAAGAGACTTGGATTCTCTGACTTTCCACACCCCTATGGGGAAATGTGTAAATACCTAGATAGGTGCAGAATAAATAATAAACAAAATAAACCTTTTCTTATATTAATGGGCCATTTCCAGGCATTTGTCCCCATGAATACTACCTCTCCCCTCCTGAAATCATGTAGTTAATATATATATATAACAACTGAATACTAAAAATTATATAAATGTTTTTCAGTATGTATGATAAAATAACATTTTTACCATTGTGTTGCCTTGTAAAGGATTCAGCTTCAGTGCTTTTTTTGGACCAATGGGAATTTTCCCTGAGGGCATGCTTTTCCAAGATTGCTGAGTTTCACATTCTCCACTAAGGGGTGGGGTTGAAGGTGAGTGAGCATTATTTGTGAACAGTGCATAGAATGAACAAGTGCCCCTGACACCAATGGTGCAGAGGACATTCCCTCAGGACAACGCTGAGTAGCGTTGACCAGCCCAAAGATCAACGCTACTCAGATCTCAGACCTACTCTATATGGCACCACATAAAATGTAGAACACTAACAGCAGGTCAGTTGGAATCATAGAACACAAATGCTGACTCTCTTGATTTACCAACCCACCTGGAAGCAGACACCTGAGGAAAAGAAAAAAAAACAATTTCAAACCATCTTCAAAAATGGCTGAATAGGATCTTAGCCTCAGATGATGCCCCAGAAAATTCAAGAGGCAAGGAACATCTCACAACTTGGACACTGAATCACTCTCTGATGAACCAGACTGGTCATATCAGGATCTCTACTTCTCCTCATGACTCAACTATACTCAATCTTTCACAACTGTTTCTGAATGTCACTAACAATTTTTCTTCCTATTTTTCTACAATCCAAGATTCTCCTTCTAGACTGGTATTTTTCGCTTTGGTAAAATTAAACACAGATACCTATCTAAAAATATACTACCTCTCAAAACAATTTTTAAGAGACCACAGAACACTGCTATCTACCATTTTCACAGAGCTTCAGTTCCTCTACAATATAAAGCAAACAACAAATAAACTTATATTCCCGAACCCTAATTCTCAGCCTAATTCAAAGTATACTACATTTCCTTTAAAATAAACAAACACCTTTTTCCTTACCAATAGACATACATAGCCTACTTCTTCTAACGGAACCTTCAGTACTTGATGCAAACTCTTATCTCTTCTTATACTATAAAGGTTTCTCTTTACATCATAGGAAATGTTTTCTTTGTAAAGTAACTGATGGCACAACAGCTATGTGAGAAATAGAGGAACACCCTTACATCTTACTATATGCAAAAATCATTTTCTGTGGATGTTAACAGACATGCACAACTAATACAAAATGCTAGAGCCAAACACACCATAACACAGCGAGAAATAAAAAGAAATAGAAACAAAACCAAAATATATTTGGATACCATGCACTACATTGAAAGGGAAAAAGTGGTCCTACAATTTATGGACAGAAATTCCTTTCAATACATTCCAATAACCACAAATATATAACTTCAATGCAATACATAACACACTAGAATAATAAAACTTGAACAATAAATCACAGTCCTAAAATGGAAATGAGAAAAATCCATAATTATAGAAAGTGACTCAACACACCTCTCATTCAGGGATATGGACACCTCTCAAAACCGATGCAGCCCCCCACAAAAAAATTAGTAAGGATATAAAGAAAAACCTCAAATTTATAAATAAAATTCAAGATACATAACTATTCTACCATCTCAAACAATACATCTAACATGCTTTCCAAGAATGCTCATAACTTTTTAAAAACTGACCCTACTGAACAATAAACCACCTTCCTAGACATTTCACTTCACTTCAATTACATATGCTCTCTTTATGGCTCACCATACCATCCATCTAGAAACCTGTAAGTAAAGGTAATAACAGCATTGTCATGTTTACATTTTTTTCAAAGACACATCTTTAAACACACACACACACACACACACACACACACACCCTGACATTAAATCACTGGTAAAATTAGGAAATACTTTCAATGCAGAAATAAAAAAAGTGCTGCATTCCTATCATTCTGCTCTCCAGAAAAAAAAAATTTTTTGTATTTTTTCGAAGCTGGAAACGGGGAGAGACAGTCAGACAGACTCCCACATGCACCTGACCAGGATCCACCCGGCACGCCCACCAGGGGGCGATGCTCTGCCCCTCTAGGGCGTCACTCTGTTGGGACCAGAGCCACTCTAGTGCCTGGGTCAGAGGCCAAGGAGCCATCCCCAGCACCCAGGCCATCTTTGCTCCAATGGAGCCTCGCTGTGGGAGGGGAAGAGAGAGACAGAGAGGAAGGAGAGGGGTGGGGTGGAGAAGCAGATGGGTGCTTCTCCTGTGTGCCCTGGATGGGAATCGAACCTTGGACCCCTTGCACGCCAGGCTGATGCTCTACCACTGAGCAAACCGGCCAGGGCCTCTGCTCTCCAGAAATTTGATACCTATATCAGGTTTCTGAACCAACCATTGTGTATTATAAAGAGAATTGAGGGCTGAGTGTTATCTGTAAGCACTGACTAGAAAAACCAGAAGCACATGAGCACCTATAATGAACAGCCCTTCACCCAGAACAAAGATGGACTCAGCTCAAAAGATCCACAGTGCTCAAAACACAGACCCTAATCTACATAGAACAACAAGAAGTCTAAACTAGAATACAAGCAGCAAGTCATTTCAAATCCTAATTCTGAAATACAATTTCTCTCTTTAAATATCTCCATAGATACTCAAAACCAAACCTGAACAACAACAAACACAAAACCTCCCATCTTGCCATAATTGCAATCGACTGCTCTGTGGTGACGAGAAGCCAAAACACTCAGGAGTCGAGGAACATCTCACATGTTATGAGACTGAATCACTCAGGGACAGAACCAGACTATACATCTTACCATTGCTGCTTCTCTTAATTACACAGAAATCACTTTCATACCTGTGTATGATCACTTCCAATCCTTCATCTTCCTTCATTAGATTCCAGAATTTACCCTCTAAAAAATTCCTCCTCAAAAATGAAGACTTTGACCATAGTGGATATTCCCCGAACACCCTACATGGAGCACAAGTAATGACTAACTATACTTAGGATGACTACCACAGCGTGCATCCCAGACCTACACTCATTTCAAATGCTATGATGGATGGTACTATTTTACTGACTGATCAGTATTTTAACTCAGAAAACTATTTTTTGCCAACTCCTGGCATGATCTCACTTCAACTCTTACCTTTCAAACTCTGACAACTTTCACATGACAACTTTCAATCTACTGATCATGACAACTCCATACTAGCTTATGTACCTGCATGACTCAGGACACTCACCTAACATTTATTACAAACAAAAAATTTTACTACACTGGAGGAGAAATAACAGTCAAACACTTATACAAAAACTCTCTTGAGTGAATAATATATTTCTTCAGACCCGATTAATTGTAAAACAGGTAAAATGCCTGGGAATCTGCTTCACAAGAACAGCGATGATCTATACTAATGAAATGATAAAATGCTACCCAAAGACACACAGTATTTTCATGCTCTTTAATAATAGCTACATGATAGTAATAATAATAATATTAATGATAACAATAATTAGCCTGACCTTGGGTGGCACAGTTAATGAAGCATGGACCTGGAATGCTGGCGTTGCCTTGGAAACAGCAGACTTGCCTGATCAAAGCACATCCTGGGCAACTACAGCGGATGAATGTTTCCCCACTCCTCTCTCTCCTCTCTCTAAAATCAGTAATTAAAATCTTTTTAGAAAAAGAATTCCGATTATTGCCAATTTTGGAAGCCATGGAAGAACGCTGACAACTTTCTCGTGACAAACAGTGGCTGCGAGAGAGAAGATGGCAGCGGAGTAGGCGATGCACAGACACCCAGCTCTCAACACCAAACTGGAATACAAATCAATTTAGAAAAAATCAGCATGAAAAACCAACACTGAACTGCAAGAACAGCTCTCAAAAACCAAGGAGCAAAGAAGAAGCCACAATAATCCTGGTAAGGAGTGCCTGAATCTCCTCTGCTTACAGGAAGGGAAGGAGGGGGGTGAGGCTGAGAGCCCAGAGAGGATTTCACAGAGGAAAAAGAGCAGAAACTACTGCTCACAGCCACTTACCTGGCGACCAGGGAGCAAGGTGGGTTGAAAAGACCAGCTTATCTTCCAAGTGGAAAAGACAGGGAGAGGGACAGACTGTGAGGGGGTAAGGTATGCAAGAAACAAAATAAAAAAGCTGACTCATTCGTGCTGGAGGTGGCCATAGCTGGGGGGGGGGACTGAACCTTTCACAAAACAGAGCTGAAGTGCTTCTGGATCAGAGATCTCCGGACATCTATCCAGCTCCAATCAGCACAACAAGACACAGCTGAAAACAAGAAGTGGGGAGGAGGGGCAGTAACTCAGGTCTCCATGGAGATCTGAGATACACCTCCCGCTACTGAAGCTGAGAGTAAAAACCCTGCCCCCAGTGAGATTAGTTGGAGGAAGAGACCTTCAGCGTCTCAGGTTACACCCACAGCATTCCTGGATACAGTTTCAAGGAAGCCCCCTGCTGAGATCAGTTAACAAGAATATCACCTGTTAAGAAAACAAACAATTCAAGACTTCAAAGCTGCCCAAATCCGAAAGTGGATTACAAATAATAGCTGATACCAACCCACGAAGACCTAAAAATAACACAACTGAAAACTGGAGGCAGACAACACCAAGCCTAGACTCAATCAACTCTACAAATAAAAAAAAAAAAACAGAAGAAGAAGATGAGAAAACAAAGGAGTGCAATCCAAATGAAACCACAAGAGACACTTTCGAGAGATGAACTGAGTGATATGGAAATAATCAAACTTCCAGATGCGGAGTTCAAAATAATGATTGTAAGGATGCTTAGGGATCTTAGAACAACAATGGAGGGGAGTTTGAAAACCTAAATAAAGAAATAGCAAGTATAAAAAAGAATCAGTTGGAGACGACAAATACAATATCAGAAATAAAGACCACAATGGAAGGAATTAAAAACAGGATAGATAGAGCAGAGGATCGAATCAGCGAGTTAGAAGACAACTGGAATGAAGGCATGAAAGCAGAGAAGAAAAGAGAAAAAAGACTCAAAAAGTCAGAGGAAACTCTTAGAGAGCTCTGTGACAACATGAAGAGAAATAACATCCGCATCATAGGGGTTCCTGAAGAAGAAGAAAAAGAACAAGGGATAGAGACTTTGTTCAATCATATCATAGCTGAAAACTTCCCTAAATTAATGCAAGAGAAACTCTCACAAATCCAAGAAGCACAGAGGACTCCATTAAAGAGAAACCCAAAGAAACCTACACCAAGACACATCATAATTAAAATACCAAAGCTAAGCGATAAAGAGAAAATATTAAAAGCTGCAAGAGAAAAAAAAGTTATCACCTACAAAGGAGCCCCCATAAGGATGACATCTGACTTCTCAACAGAAACACTTGAGGCCAGAAGGGAATGGCAAGAAATATTCAAAGTAATGCAGAACAAGAACCTACAACCAAGACTACTTTATCCAGCAAGGCTATCGTTTAAAATTGAAGGAGAAATAAAAAGCTTCCCAGACAAAAAACAACTCAAGGAATTCATTACAACCAAACCAATGCTGCAGGAAATATTAAGGGGCCTGGTGTAAAGAGATAAAGTGGGAAAAGAATACAGAAAAAAAAAAAGAAAAAGGAATACACCTTTAAAGAAGAAAATGGCAATAAACAACTACATATCAATAATAACCTTAAATGTAAATGGATTAAATGATCCAATCAAAAGACATAGGGTAGCTGCGTGGATAAGAAAACAGGACTCATACATATGTTGTCTACAAGAGACACACCTTAGAACAAAAGACACACACAGATTGAAGGTAAAAGGATGGAAAAAAATGTTTCATGCAAACGGAAATGAAAAAAAAGCTGGGGTAGCAATACTTATATCAGACAAATTGGACTTTAAAACAAAGGATATAGTAAGAGATAAAGAAGGCCACTACATAATGATAAAGGGAGTAATCCAACAGGAAGATATAACTATTATAAATATCTATGCACCTAATATAGGAGCACCCAAATATATAAAACAGACTTTGATGGATTTAAAGGGCGAGATCAACAGCAATACTATAATAGTAGGGGATTTCAATACCCCACTAACATCACTAGATAGATCCTCAAGAAAGAAAATTAACAAAGAAACAGCAGACTTATTGGAAACACTAGATCAACTCGATTTAATAGATATCTTCAGAACCTTTCACCCTAAAGCAGCAGAATATACATTCTTTTCAAGTGCTCATGGTACATTCTCTAGGATAGACCACATGTTAGGGCACAAAAGTGCTCTCAACAAATTTAAGAAGACTGAAATCATATCAAGCACTTTCTCCGATCACAACGGCATGAAACTAGAAATGAATCACAGCAGAAAAGCTCAAAAATTCTCAAACACATGGAAACTAAATAGCAGGGTGTTAAATAATGAATGGATTAAGAATGAGATCAAAGAAAAAATAAAGAAATTCCTAGAAACGAATGACAATGAGCATACAACAACTCAAAATTTATGGGACACAGCGAAAGCAGTGCTGAGAGGGAAGTTCATAGCACTACAGGCACACTTTCAGAAGCTAGAAAAAGCTCAAATAAACAACTTAACCCTGCATCTAAAAGAATTAGAAAAAGAACAGCAAGTAAAGCCCAAATGTAGTAGAAGGAAGGAAATAATAAAGATCAGAGCAGAAATAAATGACATAGAGGCTAAAGAAACAATACAGAGGATCAATGAAACTAGAAGCTGGTTCTTTGAAAAGGTAAACAAGATTGATGCACCTTTAAGTAGACTCACCAAGAAAAAGAGAGAGAGGACTCAAATAAATAAAATTAGAAATGAGAGAGGAGAAATAACTACTGACACAACAGAAATACAAAATATTGTAAGAAAATACTATGAAGAACTGTATGCCAAAAAACTAGACAACCTAGATGAAATGGACAAATTCCTTGAAATGTACAATCTTCCAAAAATCAATCTGGAAGAATCAGAAAACTTAAACAGACCAATTACACCAAAGGAGATCGAAACAGTTATCAAAAAACTCCCAACAAAGAAAAGCCCGGGGCCCGATGGCTTCACAACGGAATTCTACCAAATATTCAAAGAAGAACTAACTCCTATCCTTCTCAAACTATTTCAAAAAATTCAAGAGGAAGGAAGACTTCCAAACTTCTTTTATGAGGCGAGCATAATTCTGATTCCAAAACCAGGCAAAGACCACACAAAGAAAGAAAATTATAGGCCAATATCTCTGATGAATATAGATGCTAAAATCCTCAACAAAATATTAGCAAACCGGATCCAACAATATATGGAAAAAATCATACACCATGATCAAGTGGGATTTATTCTGGGGAGGCAAGGCTGGTACAATATTCGTAAATCAATCAATGTGATTCATCACATAAACAAAAAGAAGGGGAAAAACCATATGATAATTTCAATAGATGCAGAAAAAGCATTTGATAAAATCCAGCACCCATTCATGATCAAAACTCTCAGCAAAGTGGGTATACAGGGAACATACCTCAACATGATAAAAGCCATCTATGAGAAACCCACAGCCAACATCATACTCAATGGGCAAAAATTAAAAGCAATACCCTTAAGATCAGGAACAAGGCAGGGGTGCCCCCTTTCACCACTCTTATTTAACATAGTCCTGGAAGTCCTAGCCACAGCAATCAGACAAGAAGAAGAAACAAAAGGCATTCAAGTTGGAAAAGAAGAAGTAAAACTATCATTATTTGCAGATGATATGATATTGTATATAGAAAACCCTAAAGTCTCAGTCAAAAAACTACTGGACCTGATAAATAAATTCAGCAAAGTGGCAGGATATAAAATCAATACTCAGAAATCAGAAGCATTTTTATACACCAACAATGAACAGTCAGAAAGAGAAATTAAGGAAACAATCCCCTTCACAATTACAACCAAAAAAATAAAGTACCTAGGAGTAAACTTAACCAAGGAGACTAAAGACTTGTACTCGGAAAATTACAAAACATTGATAAAAGAAATCAAGGAAGATACTAACAAGTGGAAGCATATACCGTGCTCATGGTTAGGAAGAATAAACATCATTAAAATGTCTATATTACCCAAAGCAATTTATAAATTCAATGCAATACCAATTAAAATACCAATGACATACTTCAAAGATATAGAACACATATTCCAAAAATTTATATGGAACCAAAAAAGGACACGAATAGCCTCAGCAATCTTAAAAAAGAAGAATAAAGTGGGAGGTATCACACTTCCTGATATCAAGTTATACTACAAGGCCATTGTACTCAAAACAGCCTGGTACTGGCATAAGAACAGGCATATAGATCAATGGAATAGAACAGAGAACCCAGAAATAAACCCACAGTTCTATGGACAACTGATATTTGACAAAGGAGGTAAGGAAACACAATGGAGTTAAGACAGCCTCTTTAACAAATGGTGTTGGGAAAATTGGACAGCTACCTGCAAAAAAATGAAACTAGATCACCAGCTTACACCACTCACAAAAATAAACTCAAAATGGATAAAAGACTTGAATGTAGGCCGTGAAACCATAAGCATCTTAGAAGAAAACATAGGCAGTAAGCTCTCCGACATCTCTCGGAGCAATATATTTGCTGATTTATCTCCACGGGGAAGTGAAATAAAAGACAGGATAAACAAATGGGACTATATCAAACTAAAAAGCTTTTGCACAGCTAAAGACAACAAGAACAGAATAAAAAGACAAACTACACAATGGGAGAACATATTTGACAATACGTCTGATAAGGGGTTAATAACCAAAATTTATAAAGAACTTGTAAAACTCAACACCAGGAAGACAAACAACCCAATCCAAAAATGGGCAAAAGAGATGAATAGACACTTCTCCAAAGAGGACATACAGATGGCCAATAGGCATATGAAAAAATGCTCAACATCACTAATCATTAGAGAAATGCAAATTAAAACCACAATGAGATATCACCTCACACCAGTCAGAATGGCGCTTATCAACAAAACAACACAGAATAAGTGCTGGCGAGGATGTGGAGAAAAGGGAACCCTCCTGCACTGCTGGTGGGAATGCAGACTGGTGCAGCCACTGTGGAAAACAGTATGGAGATTCCTCAAAAAACTGAAAATCGAACCGCCTTTTGACCCAGCTATCCCACTTTTAGGAATATACCCCAAGGACACCATAGAACGGCTCGAAAAGGAGAAATGCACTCGCATGTTTGTGGCAGCATTGTTCACAATAGCGAAGATCTGGAAACAGCCCAAGTGTCCGTCAGAGGACGAGTGGATTAAAAAACTTTGGTACATATATACTATGGAATACTACTCAGCCATAAGAAATGATGACATCGGATCATTTACAATAACATGGATGGACCTTGATAACATTATACGGAGTGAAATAAGTAAATCAGAAAAAAAACTGAGATGAATCCATACATAGAAGGGAAATAAAAATGAGACTCAGAGACATGAACAAGAATGTGATGGCAACAGGGGCGGGGGGATTGGGGGAGGGGGGAGGGGGTGAAGAAGGAGAGAGGGGTTAGGGGAGGGGAGGGGCACAAAGAAAACCAGATAGAAGGTGACAGAAGACAATTTAACTTTGCGGGAGGGGTATACAGCACAATCAAATGTCAAAATAATCTAGAGATATTTTCTCTCAACATATGTACCCTGATTTATCAATGTCACTGCATTAAATTTAATAAAAAATATTAATATTAAAAAAAAAAGAATTCCATTGTTTTCTCAACACTGTCTACATTAAAATAGAAAAGTGCTCGCACTGGAAGTGCTCACTTACACGGAGTGGAACGTGTGTCCCACAAGCCGCCCGGAGATTCTTCTCTGCTCCTTCCACCCAGTTACATCTCCTCCCCCCAATCCCTCCCTCGTGTTCCCTCCGTCCCTCCTGACATCCCCAGGGTCTCGGATCCTCTCACCTGTACACTTCTGACCCTGAGAGAATGGCCCCTGCCTGGCAGCACCTGGCCTCACATCCACCGACATCCTCCCTCTTCCCGTTTAAAGTATCAACCTCGGGTCTGGGCCCCATTTCCCTCCGGTCCAACCCGGTACCTTTCTCTTGACCCCGCTTCTCATCTCTGGCTGGTCAGCCTCTGAGGGACGGCCCCCCGCCCACACCTGACTTTAGTTTTTTCTGCCTCATTCACATGAAAAACACTCAGGAACCAGGGACACTCGTCCACGTTTACCTTAGCAAAATAAATTCATTTACACTTCATAAAATTTAAAACTACAATAGAAAAGACACCTTTTCAAAATCAAAACTCATACCACCACAAGGGAGACATTCTGAAATGCAAAAACCTTCAGGGAACACGCAGATTCCAAGGGAAACAGTGGGAAAATTTCTATGGGTGGGGGAGAATAAAGGTTGACGGGCTTTCTATGAAAAATATTACAGTAATTAATAAATAGGAATAGGACAATTCCTGCTTCTACTCATCACTGTAAACCTACTCTGGAACCCACCTGTGTTATGCGAATGTCATACAAATGGACATTATACAACACTTTGTACAGCAGAGGGCAAAACCCATGACTGCAAAGACCAGCGCTTCCTACCGCTGAGGTGGATGGACGTGGGAGTTTCTGCTTTCCATGCACTGCACACAAACTCGGAAACAGAAGCTCCCAATGACACACAGCAGAACTGCAAGAAAAAACAAAAATTTATCATCGAAATAGATGAATCACACCTCTCTCCTTCAGAGACGAGAGGACCTCCCCAATCTCCTTCAAAATTATCTGTAAGGAGAGAAAACACTTAACGTGAACAGCAAAGTGGATTCCTCCTTCGTAGGGGACCTGCTCTGCTAAACCTTCTCTGTGCACCTGCACCAAGGTGTCATTCCCCGAGATGCCCACACGAGGGCGCGAGGGCATCGCGCGGACGATGGCTGTAAAGGCGACTGCGTTCTGCTCCACACCTGCGGTGACACATAGAAACTATGTATCTTCCTCTCCTTACAGTTCCTTTAGAAATCCGCAACAAAAAGTAACTGCACAGTCCGTCTACTTGCAAGTTGTCAAATACTTTTAAATAAACCCCAAGACGAATAACAAGGGCACTTACAATATAATTGCAACTGAAACGTAATTAACACCATGCACCAAAACGTACAGGAAATTCTAAGTCTTACCTGAACCCAAGAGCAAAGAAGAAAATCTGACGCTTTATCACTTTTTCACGTTTCTTCACCACCTACATGAGTAACTCCAGGGAACCTCACCTTCACGCGGCCTGGACAATGGCAACACCTGGATCCCGAGCCATGGTCCCCGGGCCTCTTTCTCACCGCGCGGCCGGACTGCGCTGCGCCTGAGTCCGCCTGCTCGCACCTCGCCTCTTCCCGCCTCTCGGGTCCTGCCCGTGCACCTCTGGCCTCCAGACCCTTCAGGGCCCTTGTTCGTTCATTATCTTTCAGTGATGCAGCCAGTTGCAAAGTGCCAGGACCAACCAGAATTGCAGACCTAAAGTTTAATGAACAAAAATCATAGATAGCCCTGGACAGTTCACGCAGTGGATAAACTGTCTGCCCGGAGTATGGACAACCCAGGTTCCATTCTGGGTCAGGGCACAGGGAGAAAGGACAATCTGCTTCTCCCCTCACCTCTCTCCTCTTTCCTCTCCTCTCCCTCTTCCCTTTGCTCCCTCAGGCAGTGGAGCGTGGCCCCAGCGCTGTCACCTCAGGATCTGAAAACAGCTCTGTACTGAGTTAGTTGCAATAATCACACAGGCAATTTATTACTCACAAATCCTTTTGGCGAGCCTGGGTACAGCTTAAGGGGGGCCCGTCAGCGTGCTCCTCTTGGCTGGCTTTGGTGAGAGCTCAGAGTGGCATGAAGACAGTCCACATCAACCTTGGAGTCTGGCCGACTACTGCAGCAGGGGGCCCTCAGCTTTAGTACCTTTTCTGGCCAATGCCTTCTAACAGGTGTCTATCTACAGGATTATTAGCTCATACCACCATTTTGGGAGTTCCTTGCAGGGAACTCTTTTTATGTTAATCTACTGAAAAGTTTACATCAAACCACTTTTTAAGATGTTATTTACATTAACTTACAAAGTTGTGATACTAAGTCACTTCTTATCTATGTATAAGTTCACACACACACTAACTGGGCCCTGCTGGGAAGTCAGCGTCTGTTTATCATATTACAGAGATATGACACCAGGCCACTTATATAAGTATGACTTCACACACACACTAACTGGGCCCTGCTGGAAAGTCAGTCTGTTTATTACATTTGCACCCACTATATTAATTAAATAAAATTATTTAATTTTCTTAATTATTTTAAATATTATTTTAATTACTTTTATATATCTTCCATATTTTTTATATTTCTATATATTTAATTACTATAACATTATATTACTACAACAGTTAACTTACAAAGTTATGACATCAAGCCACTTCTTATCTATGTATAACTTCATACACACACTAACTGGGCCTTGCTTGAAAGTCAGAGTCTGTTTATCACATCTACACACACTATATTAATTCCTATCCAGATGGCATAACTTTATTTAATTTTCTTATTTTTAATATTATATCTTAATTACTTTCATATATATTCTATATTTTTTATATTTCTATATATTTAATTACTATAACATTATATTACTGCAACAGATCTCCAATCTTGCAGAGGCTCTCATTGTAACAATTTTTAAATTTTGTTTCTTTATTTAAAAAAACATTTTGGAGAATGGAGAGAGAGAGACAGAGACAGAAGGGGGGAAGAGCAGAAAGCATCAACTCCCATTTGTGTTTTGACCAGGCAAGCCCAGTCTTTTTATTTTAATTATTTTTGTTTGTTCTTTTGTTTTATTTATTTTAGAGGGTAGAGAGAGAGGTAATTTCTTTAATGCATGTGAAATAAAAGAAAGGAGGGAAGATTCCATGAGGGCCTGAGAGCCAGAGCCAGACAGGATGAACAAGTAGAAAAGAGTTTGTGCTGTCACCGTTTTGCAGGAGGGGACTGTCAGGGGCAGGTCAAAGGTATGATCCTATTGATGCACAGAGTGGCCAGACACAGCTCAGTGATGGCAAAGAGAAGCCTTTTGATAAAGAAGTGATGTGCCAGGGTCGTGAGTTCCCACCTCAACTTGTTCAATTCATGAATTTCTATCGGATCAGGAGGAGGTCTCATTCCACTGAACCCTTTCTTGTCCACACTGTGTTCCTCCGCCTGGAGTCTGTTTAGATAAGAATTCATTTTCAGTGGGGCTATTTGTTTCAGAGTGCTATGTGAGTATTGATTAGAAATGCATTGTGGTTTTGTCAGTTTATGGAACAGAAATGTTTCATCAGGTACATGGTGAGTAAACATGTCCTTTCCATTTCTGGCTTGTGTTTTTATTGTGTGAATAGTTTCTTTTTAAATAGTTGATCTTAATTTTATAAAGTCCCTGGTTGGTTTTTTTTTTTATGGGTCCCTGAAACCTAGAAGAATGAGGAGGGGTGTGGCAGGCCCCCGAGGCCCGAGCCGCGCAGGAAGGAGACGGGAGGCGGCGACGGGGAGAAGAGAGGTGCGGGGCAGGCTCAGAACCACGCAGTCTGGACCCGCGGTGGGAAGAGGCGTGGGGACCACCACCCGGGCTCTGAGGGAGGCAGTCGTCGAGGCGACGTGAAGATGAGGTGCATTTGATGTGGTAACATAGGTTCTGAAGAAAAGTGAGAAAGTGGGGGACCGTCAGGGGTTTTTTTCTTGCTCATCTGTGCAGTGAAGACTGTGTATCATGCGCAGTGTTTTTTATTACGTTTCAGTTCCAGTGGCATTGTGACTGCCAGTTTAATTCATTTTGTGTGTTATTGAGAACTTCATTTGGTAACTTGTAGCGAGAAGAGCTCTGTAGTTACTTTTTTGTTGCGGATTTCTAGAGGAAGGCCAGGAGGGGAAGATACACCGTTTCTATGGTGATACCTCTGTGTCTAGTCTAATGCGGTTCTTCTCAAATATGCCATCAGCACGAAAGCCTGGCGCCCTCGTGTGGGCATCTCAGGAATGACATCGTAGTGCAGGTGTGCTGTAGAGCGGATCCTCTACTAAGGCGGAATGCACATAAGGTAGAGGTAGTCAACCTTTTCATACCTACTGCCCACTTTTGTATCTCTGTTGGCAGTAAAATTTTCTAACCGCCCACCGGTTTCACAGTAATGGTGATTTATAAAATAGGGAAGTAACTTTATTTTATAAAATTTATAAAGCAGAGTTACAGCAAGTTAAAGCATATAACAATAATTATTTACCAAATACTTTATGTCGGATTTTCACTAAGTTTGACAGAATAAATCTTTATAAAACAACTTACTACCGCCCACCATGAAAGCTGGAATGCCCATTAGTGGGCGGAAGGGACCAGGTTGACCAGCACTGACATAAGGTTTGTTCTGTCCTTACTGATTTTTTAAAATTTTTATTTATTTATTTATTTTAGAGGAGAGAGAGAGAAAGAGAAAGAGAAGGGGGGAGGAGCAGGGAGCATCAACTCCCATATGTGCCTTGACTGGGCAAGCCCAAGGGTTTTTTTTTTAACTTTTTTTTTCAATTTTTATTTATTCATTTTAGAGAAGAGAGAGAGGAGAGAGACAGAGAGAGAGAGAAGGGGGGAGGAGCTGGAAGCATCAACTCCCATATGTGCCTTGACCAGGCAAGCCCAGGGTTTCAAACCAGCGACCTCAGCATTCTAGATCCGTGCTTGATCCATTGCACCACCACAGGTCAGGCCTTACTGATTTTTTTGAAGCAGGCTATCACTTTTGAAGGAGTGACGATCCGTCTCTGAATGAGAGATGTGTTGAATATATTTCAATGATTGTTTTTCTTTTTTTTTGTAACTGTGCTGTAAGTGGGAGTTTATGTTATTGAGTTTATATTAAGTACAGGAAAAGTTGGAATCACTGAGTGACTAAAGCTTTTCGATAGGAAGCGCTACTGTTTGCAGTGATGATTTTTGCCCTAAATCTTAACAACAGTTGTATAATATCTATTTGTATAAGGTTTTCCTAATACAGGAGGGTTTCACAATAAGTTTTTGCTGTGACTGTGAGAAGGAATTAATTGTTGCATTTATATTTATTAATTCTTGTAGTATTTTCCTTGGAATAACCGTCAACCTTTATTCACCCCACTGCGCAGTTTTTCTACCATTTCCCTTGAAATCATCGTGTCCCTTTAGGGTTATTGCATTTCAGAATGTCTCCTATGCTGTGATTCCTGTTTATATTCTCTAAAGAAGGCGTTTTCAATGGCAGTTTTTAGTTTTATAAAATGACAATGAATTTATTTTGCTAAAGTAAACGTGAACGAGTGTACCAGTTTCATGTCTGTTTTCATGTAAATGAACCATTGAAAACTGAAGTTGTGTGTGAGCTGCTGGGCCTGTTGCGAGGCCTAAGGCAGAATCAGCAGGGAGGTGAGAGGTGGGGCCCGGCATAGATGCGGGGCGGGGCTGGGCCGAGGGAAATTGGGCCTCGGGCAGGTTTGAGATGAGACGCAGCAGAACCAGCAAGGCCATGGACGTGAGGTGTGAGGCTTCCGGGCAGGGGCCGCAGTTCACTAGTCGGGCGGTGCACAGCTCGGATAAACGTGAGTGTATTCCCCGGGGTCCGGGGATAATGGGGTGCGGGATGGGACAGAGAGAATGCGAGCGAGCTAGAGGTTCAGGGAGGAGGTGCAGCTGGCCACCAGAAGAGAAGAGCTCCCGGACTGTTTGTAGGGAATACGCTTCTGCTCCCCGTGTAAGATCAGCAGAATGACCTGCTGTTTGTATTGTATGTCACTCATCATCCTGTTTCTTGTGGGGTAGGGTTTGTCTTCTGAGTACTACTGAGCTTTGGGGCAGGATCACTGTGTGTCCTGGGGAATGTCCTCTGCATTGTAGGTGCTTGTGAGAAGGTGTTCCTTCTATTCAGAGCCCAGAATTAACATCCAGCCAGATCCCCATGCTCTTGATAATATTAAACGGCACCATGTTGGCTGAATATGGCCCCAGGGCATATTCACCTTTGTCAGAAAGCTCACCCTGGAAGCTTTGAGCAATCTGGCCTTGGAAGTAGTCTTTTCATCATTGTCCCTTTGAAATTATTTTATAAGGCTATCATTGATTAAATTTGGTATTTTTTAATTTAATGTTTATTCATTTGATAACATGTCGATGTAATGATAATGTTGGTCAAATAAGTTTGTAAATATAATGTTTACATGTTTGCTCACTTAGAGTTTGTATTGGGTGTGGGGGACAGGCTGTAAGCAGGTCGGGTCGTTACAGCTCTAAGTGAGGAGCCACTGAGCCATTTCACCCGCAGGTGTTGTGGGGTACCAAAGGCTACAGAATTAATATTAATGTTTTGGGAGGCTTGGAGAACATTTTATTAATTTGGATGAAGGTGTGCAGAGAAATTGTGAGAATAGTCTCTGTACTGTGTGATTGGCATAACCAGGATGGCCCTTGGCATTGTATTGTAAATGCAAGGGGAGGAAAGCATGGATTCCCAGACATTCCACCACACCTGTGGGGAAAGGGGTGAATGGCTAGCCAGGCGCAGGAAGAGAAAAGCCAAAATAAACCTTTTTTTATAGCAGTGATTCATTTGCGGGCATTTGTCCCCACCGAAACTACCTCTCCTATGTAAATGTGTGTGACTCTGGACAGAGAGATAGCAGATAAACACTAGATAATATAGGAATGCCTTTAATATGTAAAGAGACATCTTTCTACCATTGTGTTGGCTTGTAAACTTTGTTTTCCCCAAAATAATGTATAGCTTGCAAATTGAACGTGGTCCTATCATGTTAAAGGACATATGACTATAACCAATAGTGGTAAGGGGCTCCTAATTGCAATTTTTGCTTCTGTACCTCCCACTTACAAAACTATAAAAACTAAGTAGAACAAAGGGCCTGCGCGCTCTCCCTCAGATTTCTGTCGGAGCTGCTGCCACTTGGCCAAGCTAAACAATAAAGCTTTGGTGTGTAAACTATGGACCTTATTTCTGTCTTTCATGTTTTGGGTCCCTCCAAATTTGGATTAACATAAGTTTAGTTTTAAGACTAAGCTTTTCCCCACACCTTTGACTGATTGCATGATGTGGGGTGGTGCACTCTTATGAGGAATCCCATTATGTCTCAGATAAGTGACTTTGTATCAGAGACTTTCTTGTTTGTATATTGGATTAAAGGTTTTGGATTTCTACACTATAAACTGGGGAAGACCATGAGCTTGTTCTCTCTTGGTTCCTGAGATTAGTATTAGAGGAGAAAGCAGAGAGGAGAGCAGAGAGAGGCCACATGGAAAAGGCCAAAAGAAGCAGCCGAGATGGTGGAGTGCTGAGTGAGAAGCCAGTTTGTGCAGAGAAAAGGAGATGGGGAACAGAAGTAAGTCTGGTGAGCTAGAAACCTTTGATTTTAGAAAACTCTAATAAGTCAGTAGCTTTGTGAGCACTGAATGAGTGGGTTTTTGGAGCCTAGTGTGTGTTTTTACTTGCCCATCAGGTGCAAGCTAGGATTAAAGTTGTTGACCCACCAGTTCTTGGCTCCATTGTTTCATTACTGTCTGTCCAAATCAAATGTGAACCTGCATGGGCCAGGTGGCTGTGATGATGGCCATGCCCACTGGCCATACAGATAACTTTCTTACAGGGGTCTAGATGGAGGGTTAGAAGAGCTGTAAAGAAAGTAATGTTATAAATCACCATACCCCAGATTCTGAAAGGCACTGTACCTTACTCCATCGGGTTTACTTAGAGACACCCAGTCCAGATAAATTTTGAAGAATTTTATTGAAGGAGGAGATTTGTTAAATATGCTGGTCACATCCTGACCTGTGGTGGCACAGTGGATAAAGCGTCGACCTGGAAATGCTGAGGTTGCTGGTTTGAAATCCTGGGCTTGCCTGGTCAAGGCACATATGGGAGTTGATGCTTCCAGCTCCTCCCCCCTTCTCTCTCTCTGTTTCTCTCTCTCCCTCTCTCTCTCTCCTCTCTAAAAATGAATAAATAAAAAAAATATGCTGGTCACATATGGTTCACTCGGGGCATAACAGTCCCAAATCATGTCCCTCAATTAAATCTCAGAGCCTGGTTATACATGATAGCAAGACACAATCATTAGCAATTTTTACATTACATTAACAAGATTAACATTAAAACTTTCAAGGTAATACAATCAAAGACATTCACAAATTCTTTTAGTGTCTATCTCTCCTCCTTTGCCTAGAAGTAAATGTTAGTCTCAGGATTCCAGGAAGAAAGGAAGAGCTAAGATCAGTGTAGTGTAGGGTGGTATGTAAATTTTGTCTCTTATTGAAAGCAAAAGGGACTTCCTCAGATAACCTTAATCATTTCAGAGAACTTAAAACCAAATGACCCTAGTCATCCTGGTAAGTCAGGAGACTTCTATATTCTTTTTCTTCCATTTTCCAGAGAAAGAACTGGACAGAAAGCCTGACTTTTCCCTTTAAAATGGCATTGTCAACACTAAGTTTTACAGTTCTCTGGTACTTTTTTACAGTTCATGGCACTTTTTTTTTTATTCATTGAAATGTGTAGGAAGGTGGTCATCCAGTAGGGTCAGTTTTTAAAAAGTGGCAAGCATTCTTGTAAGCATGGTAGATTTGAATATTTGGAGTATTGTGGATGTTGGGCAGATAAAATATATTATGCTCACTTTGTTAAAGATGGCGCTGCCCACATGAAAGCCTGTCACCCAGGTGATATTAATGTGTGTTAGGGGCAAGCTTTGGGCAAACAGAATTCTTGTAGCCTGAGGCTTGGTTTTAGGACTAAGCCTTTTCCACCCTTTTTGATGTGGGGTGGTACAATCCCATCATGTCTCAGATAAGTGACTTTGTATTAGAGACTTCCCTATTTTGTATATTGGATTAAAGGTTTTGATTTCTACACTATAAAATGGGGGCAAAACAAGAGCTTGTGCTCTTGATTCCTGAGATTAGCATTAGAGAGCAGAGAGAGGCCACATGAAGGAGGCCAGGAGAAGCAGCCAAAATGGCAGAGTTTGTGCAGGGAGAAGGAAGGAGATGGGGAACAGAGGTGAATATGTCTGTTGAGCTAGAAACCTTTGATTCTAGGAAACTTGGATAAGTCCGTAGCTTTGTGAGCACTGAATGTGAGTGAGTTTTGGAGCCCAGTGTGTGTTTTTACTTGCCTGCTGGGTGCAAGCTAGGATTAAAGAAGATGGCCCACCAGTTTTTGGCTCCATTGTTTCTTTATCGACTGTCTAAATCCAATGCGAACCTGCATGGGCCAGGTGGCTGTGATGGTGGCCTTGGATACTGGCTTCACAGTGGAGTAGTTATGTTTATGGAATGTTATTTGTTGCTTAGGTTATTTTAAAAAATGTTTTTACAAATTTTTTAGTTGCATGCATCAGTTTTGAAAGCTGTGCTCCATTGCCGATTGAGATGGGTGTGTTCAATTACCTTTACAGTTATGTGTGTTTCTGTTTTCTCTTTTAGCTGTGGTGTATTATTTGAGTTTGTGATGAATTGCATGTGAATGTAGATATTCCCGGTCTACTGAACCTACTAAAAGAATTTTGTGTATTTATGGGACCAGGTTTTGCCTTAAAATGTACTCTAAGTTACCCAAATATTTTTGGTGGTTATTTTCAGTTCTCTTAATGTCTTGCTGCCTTATGTTGTAGGCAGCTCCAGGGTTTTCTATTAGGTGTGGGTAGCTATTAACTTCCAGAAGGAAATGCTTTCAGTGGATGTCAGGATGTAGTGGTGCCTTTTATTTTCTCATATGGTTGTTTTGATACCAGTTATGATATGTTACAAAGTACCTTACCCCAGATTCTGGAAGGCACAGTACCTCACTCCATCGGGTTTATGTAGAGACACCATGTTCAGATGAATTTTGAAGAATTTTATTGAAGGAGGAGATTTGCTAAATATGCTGGCCACATATGGCTGACATGGGGCATAGCAGTCCCAATTCTTTTTTTTTTTTTTTTTTTTTTCATTTTTCTGAAGCTGGAAACAGGGAGAGACAGTCAGACAGACTCCCGCATGCGCCCGACCGGGATCCACCCGGCACGCCCACCAGGGGCGACGCTCTGCCCACCAGGGGGCGATGCTCTGCCCATCCTGGGCGTCGCCATGTTGCGACCAGAGCCACTCTAGCGCCTGGGGCAGAGGCCACAGAGCCATCCCCAGCGCCCGGGCCATCTTTGCTCCAATGGAGCCTTGGCTGCGGGAGGGGAAGAGAGAGACAGAGAGGAAAGCGCGGCGGAGGGGTGGAGAAGCAAATGGGCGCTTCTCCTGTGTGCCCTGGCCGGGAATCGAACCCGGGTCCTCCGCTCGCTAGGCCGACGCTCTACCGCTGAGCCAACCAGCCAGGGCAGTCCCAATTCTTGAGCCCTGAGTACATTTCAGAGGCTGGTTATATACACTTTGACCACATACAGGTTAGGGAGGGGGCATGACAGCAGGACACAGTCATTAACAAGATTATAACATTTGTCTAGGTGATTTACAGAAAATGTTAAAACTTTCAAGGTAATACAAAGACATTCACAAATCCTTTCAGTATCTATTTCCTCTTCTTTGCCTAAAAGTACACTTTAGTTTCAGGATTCCAGGAAGGGAAGGAGAGCTAAGATCAGTGTAGGGTGGTATGTTAATTTTGCCTCTTATTGAAAGCAAAAAGGAGTTCTTCAGATAACCTTAATGCTTTTAGAGAACTTAAAAACAAATGACCCTAGTCATCCTTAAATCAGGAGACATGTTTATTTTTTTTCCTCCATTTTCCAAAGAAAGGACAGGAAAACCTGACCTTTAGAATATCAATATTAATATTGCTGCTTTTTGGTACCTTACAACAATATCATAATTTTTTCTTTCATGTAAAGAGAAACCTTTTTTATATATATTATGTGTCTGAATTTGAATCCATTATTTTGTGCCAATAATTAGGCTATTTATGTTTATTGATAAGGAGTTATGCAGCAGTTCATTTTAATAGCCATATGCCACAAGGAAATTATTCAATGTAGTTGTGGTTTTTTTTTTTCATTGCTTTTTGTATACTGTCGGTCAAATAAGTTTGTAAATATGATACTGATAGATATATGAATTTATCAGAAATACCAAATGCCCTTTGGCTGTTCTGCCTGACTGCTGGACCTCAACCTTATTTACTGGATAATTGTCCCTGAGGCAGAAGAGTTCCAAGAAGCTGGTCAAGCACCCTAAGGAGGAGTGTTCCAGAAAGCTGAAACTGTAAATCTGCAGGAGGGGACATACCAGAACTTCTGGCTCAGTACCTCCTCAGGATCTCCCAAACACTATAAAAATTTGCCCCCTAGTCTGTACTCATGCCCTTCTCCCTGGAGAAGTGCACAACAGGGTTTCTTTCTTCCTTTCAATAAAGCCTACTACACTGGTCTTTTCAGACTCCCATGGATTCCAACAGATATATAGGTTTGCTCACTTATAGTTTACATTGGGTGTAAAGGACAGGCTGTAAGCAGGCAGGGTTGTTATAGCTGAAGGCTAAGTTTTAAAACTAAGTCTTTCCCACCCTTTTGAGGAATCCCATTATGTCTCAGATAAGTGACTTTGTATCAGAGACTTCTTTGTATATTGGATTAAAGGTTTGGATTTCTACACTATAAAATAAGGCAGACTGAGAGCTTGATTTCTTGGTTTCTAAGATTAGCATTAGAGAGCAGAGAGCAGAGGAAGGCCACGTGAAGGAGAGGAGAAGCAGCCAGGAAGGCAGAGTGCTGAAAGAGAAGCCAGTTTGTACAGAGTTTGTGCAGAGAGAAGGAGATGAAAAACAGGTGAATAAGGCTGGTGAGCTGAAAACCTTTGATTTTAGAAAAATCAGATAAGTCAGTGGTTTGGGGAGCCCTGAATGGAAAAAGAAGTGTTTTTTCACTGTGTGTATTTTGTGCCCACCAGGTGCAAGCTAGGATTAAAGCAAATGACCCACCAGTTCTTGGCTTCATTGTTTCATTACTGTCTGTCCGAATCAAGTGCAAACCTGCATGAGCCAGGTGGCTGTGATGTTGACCGAAGCTACTGGCTTAACATTTACCTTCACTATATTTTGTATTTTAATAGGTGAAGTGAAACTAAGGCAATAGTGTTAATAAAAGTGTGGTTGATATTTTCATGTGTGACATTATGTTTATGTATAGATATCTTTGAGAAGGCAATGTATGTAAAATTGTTTAAGTTGATTAATAAAATATATGATGAGAATCCTGAGAATTATAAATGAAGGGTATAGGTGGAAGGTGTTCTAGAAAACAGGAAGCATTTTGCAAGCAAAGCAGAACTCCATTTAGGTTGACTGGCAAATGTGCAAAATTTGAAAAAAAACCTGTATGTGGTGGAGGCAGGAAAGTAAGAGACTAGGATGATCGATGATAAGTTACAGTATTGAAGCAGAACTAAAGACCACATCATGAGTCATGAGCAAGCAAGGATGCTTCAGTGCATCTTGTGGTTCAGAACAGGATTCAGTGTCCAAAGGTGTCCCAGAGTCTTTATCTCTAGGAGGAAGGCCAGGGGAGTTCCAAGTGGCTTGTGTGATCCATGTGGTGTTCATTCTTCAGTCTGTGGTCTGGAAGTTCAGCTAAAGGCCAAGTAGGTCTGTCTCATCTGGATTTGTGTCAGAGACACTTCTGAATACTAGCAGATAAGTTCATGTTACTGAGGTAGTTGAGTGTTGTTGTAGTAATATAAGTTTATAGTGTAGTAGGTATCAAAAAGCTGAAAAATTAATATTGATATTCTAGGAGGAAACATCAGAATTTCCTGTCCCATCCTTCCTTTAGGGAGGGGAGGGAGAAAAATGTAGAAGTTTCTTTCTTGCAAGGACAATGGGTCATTTAGTTTTAAAACTAAAATAAAGGTTAATTGAGAAACTTCTTTTTCAATGGGAGAAAGAATTTACATACCACCTTGCATTGACTATATAGTTCCTCCCCCTTTCTGGAATATTGAAGGTAAAATACTTCTAGGCAAAGGAGGAAAGATAAACCCTGAAAGATAATAAATATATTTGATTGTGTTGCCTTGAAAGTCTTAAACCCTGAAAGATAATAAATATATTTGATTGTGTTGCCTTGAAAGTCTTAATGTTTCTGTGTGTCCCCTAAACAAATGTTGTAAGCTTATGCCATGATGTCATGCTCTTCTCAGCCCATGTGTGACACACAGGTATATAACCAGCTCCTGAGATGTATTTGGTGCACACGATTTGGGACTGCAAATGTCCTGTGTCAGCATATGTGGCTGGAATATTAAATAAATTTCCTTAAATAAAACCCTTCAAAACTCATCTGGACTTGTTGTCTCTACATAAACCCACAGAAGTAAGGTACAGTACTTTTCAGCATCTGGGTATGCTACTTTACAATAGTAATTAAATATATAGAAATAAAAATGTTGTAAAGTACTACCACCATCTTGGCTTCTTCTACTCTCCTCCACGTGGCCTTTCTCTGCTCTCCTTTAGCATGGGCTCCTCTGCCCCATCTTATAGTGTAGAGATCAAAACCTGTAATGCAATATACAAACAAGAAAGTCTCTGATACAAAGCCACTTATCTGAGGTATAAATGGGATTCCTCATAAGAGTGCACCACCCGCTATCATGCAACAGTCAAGGGTGTGAGGAAAAGTTTAGGCTTCAAACTAAGCCTTAGGTTATAAGGACACTGCCTGCTTACAGCCTGTCCCCCACATCCAATACAAACTATAAGCGAGCAAACATATATATCATATTTGCAAACTTATTTGACCCATAGAGCTCTTTTTATCTCTATATAATTTCACACATACTAACTTG